>NW_026057576.1:23493415-23793415 GCF_023721935.1 Panthera uncia | reverse complement strand
TTAAAAGTGCCTCCTACTGCCCTCAAGAACTCTTCTGTTACAGAAGACTTACAACACAGTTCTCCTCTTTTCCTTAATATAACAATAAACCTGAATGTCTGGTTTTTTAATAAAGAAAATACTTAAAGAACTCTAAAAAAATCAAGATAAAGTACATACCTTCCCTTCTTTCATGACGCCGATCATGAGACTGTGAAGCTCGTTCATGGTCATGCCTCCCTTTCTCTCGCATTGGAGAGCGATGTCTTGGGGGACTTTGCTTTCTCTGAGGAGAAGACAGAGAATGTGAAGGGTAAGGAGAAGCAGAGCGTCGTAAAGGTGGAGTTATTGTCCTCTGATATGATGGCGAAGGAGTCCTTTTTCGACGAGGAGAAGGAGAATGTCTTTGAATAGATGATCCTGACTGTGAGGAAGATGAGTGATGTCTAGAAGATAGAGGAGAATGATGCTGTCCTACTGGGGAAGTAGACCTGTAAAAAAAAAGCAACAATGAAGAGCCTGAATGTTAAAGCTAAAAGTGTGAACCATAATTCCAGGATAAATTTCAATTCACAGTGCTGTACAATACTAATTTTTTTTTCTAAATGTTTATTTACTTTTGAGAGAGAGAGAGAGAGAGAGACAGAGTGCGAATGGAGGAGGGGCAGAGACAGAAAGAGATGCAGAATCCGAAGCAGGTTCCAGGCTCTGAGCTGTCAGCACAGAGCCTGACGCGGGGCTCGAACCCACAGACAGTGAGATCATGACCTGGGCCGAAGTCGTACGCTTAACCGACTGAGCCACCCAGGCGCCCCTAAGTTAATTTTTTAAGATCTGATTTTAAGTCAGCCCAAGGCCAACAGTTGTAGATGAGATATGCACTGCCTTGCTCCCAAGCTTTGGCTCTAAGGTACACTTCCTTTTCCAGGTAACACTGTCCCTGAGCACAGGTAGGGAGAAAACTACCCTCACTTACAGTATGGAATTCACTCTTATCAGAGATCATCTCTGACAGTGTGAGTAGGTACTTGGAGGGAGGAAACCAGAAAAAGCTGAAGAAAATACCCACTAGAAGATCTAGACAGAAAGTGGCTGTGAAAGGCTGGTAATTCAAGGCTGCAGGGAAAAGGAAAAGTTATCACTGGCTAAGCCAAACCTAGCCTGCACAGCCTGGGTTGACATTTAGGATGGGGAAAGAATGCTACAGTGAAGGAAAGGACATACTGTCCATACTCTGTCTGTATCTTAAATAACCCATGTTCACTCTTAGCCAGCACAGATTAAGTTCATGAGTATTGGTTTATCTAAGGCTTCTTCTATGCCCTTCAAATCTTCTTTCACTGACGCCAGAGAAACAACTTATAACCTCACAAAGCACATCTGAATCACTCCTACAATGTGTTATGTCCTGGGCCCTGTCTACAATGAATATGCAAAATGTGTGTGTGATGGAAAGCTGGAACACATACATTTGTGCAATAACTAAAAAGAAATGTCTAAAAAACAACAGAGACCACATAACCCAGATGAGTATATTACTCAAAACAATCATTTTGAAGACTAGATGTTTGTTCCAAAAGATTCTGGAGTCCTGGTCAAAGTATTTTAGATTTACATTCAGTGTCTATGATAGAGATGTTTTTAGCATCCACAATCCTAACCCAGGGTTTCTCACTCTTGGCAGTACTGACCTTTTGTATTCGGTAATTCTTTGTAGTGGGGAGGGGGGGTGTCCTGTACATCACAGGATGTCAGCAGCACCCCAGACTTCTACCCACCAGACGCCAGCACCACCTCCCTCTTACCCCCATTCATAACAATCGAAAATTACCCCAGACATTGCCAAATGTTCCCAGGGAGGCAAAACCACCCCTCATTGAGAACTGCTGCCCTTAACTACGCTGTTTATCAATGATGCCTTAGCAGACCTTTTATCAATAAAAGCTTCAAATACATAATATATATGTTACTGACTCAGGAAAGTGATCCAGTATATTGGAAAGAATTTTGCAGAACAAGGATTTCAGCAAGTACACAAAAATACCTTTTGGATTAATAACTGACTAAAAAAAGTCAGCTAACTACAACATGCTGCCCTACTCGGGAAGTAGATATTCACCTAAATATTCTTGTTATCAGCAATTCCACTAAGCCTTCATGTCTTTCATAAAAATTATTTCCTCTTCATAAAAAAAAAAAAAAGCCATAAGCCACTGTAATTTAACCGACTCTTAACAGAAATGTTTTTACTTATAGGTATGAGTAGAAATGCTCACAGAGTCTTACCCAAATTTGGAAAACCATCTATCATCAATGGACATTCAAATGCATCTTAGTCAACAGAAAAATACTGCAAGATTGAGAATCAGAATGGTTCTTGTTTGGTGCTTTCCAATTTCAATTTCATCAGGTTCTAGTCAATTTGGAAATATCTAAATTGACAAAATAAAAAATGTGGCTCTTCAATGAACTGAGATTTTGGTTAATTTTACTTATGGAGTATACTAAAAATTGTTTCAAGAATGTCTGCAATACCTCTTGGTAATTAGTTCACAGAACTTAAAAAATGAGAGTTCATAATATCACTGAAAAAACACAATTATAGTCTAATCACATTTCTATTCAAATTTGGTGCTGACAGGATGGAAGTTTTAAAAAACTTCAGTTCAAGCTTAGGATAATCACCCTACCAAATTAAGGTCAGAGCACCAACGTGGTATCAAGTTATGGTTTCAGCATTTTTCTGTTTACCTAGCCTTCAAGAAAAAAAAAAATTAGGAAAACTGTTGGTTTAATTTAACAGCATCTGTTATGGACTGAATGTTTGTGTCCCCCCAATTTCCACAAGTCCCCGATGTGATAGTACTTGCAGGTGAGGGTCTTTGGGAATAATTGGTTTAGATGAGATCCTATGGGTGGGGCTCCCATTTTGAGATTAGTGTCCTTACAAGCAAAGGAAGAGAACAGAGCTCACTCTCTCCCCCCTCCCTGTGAAGACACAGTGAGAAGACAGCCGTCTATGAAGTGAGCCTCTCCCCAGGGATCTCATCTGTCAGAACCTTAACCTTGGACTTCCCAGCCTCTACACCTGTGAGACATGAATATCTGTTTAGTTTAAGCTACTCAGTCTATGGTATTTTGTTATAACAGCCCAAGTTGGCTAAGACAGCATCTTTATATCTTCCTGTTATTATTCTTTTAAAAGTCTGATAACTAAAGAATAGTGAAAAGAGAGGATCTGTTACCAAAACAATATGGGTCAAATTATGGATGCCAGCCTAACTGGACCTGGGCCTATGTTCATTCTGCATATAGAAAATGTGTGAGTCTAAGAAATAAAACTGTCTTTGAAACCTGATAAAAATTATTAGTACTTTGGCTTCTAAACTACTGCAGAGATATATTAAAATACATTTCTACTTAGAAGGGCGGTAATTTTAGATTAACTAGTCTTGGGCTCTGGAACTGGATTGTTTCTCACCTGAGGGAGAAAAAAGAGGGGATATTTGAAGCTCAAATAAAGAAAAAAGAAGAGTTTATTGCATGAAGAGAAGCTATATACCTTAAAACAGAAAACTGCACACTGTTAGCAAAAGTACTGTGATTTATAGCACATAGGGAAAGCCAATCTTTATTCTGACTTGATTCTAATAAAAAAAGTTTTTAATGCTGATATAATTAAGACATAATATGAGATGAGAATATTTAGGGTATATTTCATTTGGGGAAAAATGTGAAAGATTATGAAGTTAAAAAAAAATGTCTCTCATTCAAGATACTATATTTTACCTACAAACCAATATGTTTACCCTACACTTTCTTAAAATTACTAATACCAATTTTTCTTACAATGATGGTTTCTATTCCTCCAATATGAAAATATGCTTTTATAATGTAACAGTTATAACTCACCCTTTAAAATCATCATGCAAAAAGTATACTTAAAAAAACCCCACAAATGGACTATGAACACTATCAAAATCTGCTTCCTGTGGTAAAATACAATATAACACGATACAGATTTCACACATAGAAATATTTAAGCTGTTTTATTTTACATAAGAAACATATCCTTATATAAAATAGTCATTTTAATTCACTGAGCAAATATTAAGTGAGCACCTTCTATGCTCCAAGCATTATTTTTGGCACTAAGAATGCAGAGGCAAAGAAGGCAGACAAAACCACTCACATAATAATAATAATAATAACAATAGCAATAATAATAATACCAATAATAACAGCAGGTAACACATATATTGCTGTGTACATGACACCGTTTTAAGTACTCTCCATATAATAACTCATTTCCTATTTATGACAACACCCCTAAAATAAGACAGCCAGTGGACTGAAAACCAGTCTGCCCTAACTATATGGTCTAGAAGTAGACCACCACCAAGAAAGCAAAGCAATTTCAGCTCGTTAATGCAACAAAGTTTGTAAAACAGGGTAATGAAACAGAAACTGTTAGGTCCAAAAAATAAAATAAATGTGAGGCAGACAACTTTAGGTTGCTTGGAAGGAAAGGGCCTTGACTGAGAAGGTGAAATCTGAACCATGAGCTGAAAATCTGGGGACAGAACTTGCCTTGCATAGGGTTCAGCAACAACAAAGAAGGCAGGCAAGAGATATCACCAGACATGAGGAAAACAGAAAGACAAGGGTAGCTTCAACTTATGAGTGGAGAGTTACATGAGAGAAGGTCAGATGATGTGAAGTCATCCAGGTCATGGTAAAAGTCTGGATTTTATTCTCAGCATGAAGAAAACCCCTGAAGAGATTTAGGCAGGGAAGTGTCATTCAAAATCTAGCAAGATCTCAAAGGATAAAAATCATTATGAACATCTCAACAGATGCAGAAAAGGCACTGACAAAATCCAACATCCATTTATGATAAAAATTCTCAACAAAGTGGCTTTTGAAGGAACATACCTCAACATAACAAAAGCCATCTAGGACAAACCCACAATTAACATCATATCCAATGGTGAAAAACAGAGCTTTTCCTCTAAGATCAGGAACAAGACAAGGATGTCCACTCTCACCGCTATTATTCAACATGGCACTGGAAGTCCTAGCCACACCAATCAGACAAGAAAAAGAGATAAAAGACATCCAAATTGGTAAGGAAGAAATTAAACTGTCACTATTTGCAGATGACATGATACTATAAGGAGAAAACCCTGAAGTCTCCACCAAAACACTATCAGAATACATGAATTCAGTAAAGGTGCAAGGTGAAAAACTACTACACAGGAATTGATTGCATTTCTATACAACAATGACAAAGTAGCAAAGTGATATTAAGAAAACTGTTCCATGGGGCGCCTGGGTGGCGCAGTCGGTTAAGCGTCCGACTTCAGCCAGGTCACGATCTCGCGGTCTGTGAGTTCGAGCCCCGCGTCAGGCTCTGGGCTGATGGCTCGGAGCCTGGAGCCTGTTTCCGATTCTGTGTCTCCCTCTCTCTCTGCCCCTCCCCCGTTCATGCTCTGTCTCTCTCTGTCCCAAAAATAAATAAAAAACGTTGAAAAAAAAAAATTTTTAAAAGAAAACTGTTCCATTTACAACTGCACCAAAAAACAATCAAATACCTAGGAGTAAACTTAAACAAGGAGGTGAAAGACCCGTACTCTGAAAACTATAAAACACTGATGAAAGAAATCGAAAATAACAAATGGAAAGACCTACTATGCTCATTGAGTGGAAGAATTAATATTGTTCAAAAGGCAATCTGCAGATTCCATGTAATTCCTATCAAAATACCAACAGCATTTTTCACTGAACTAGAACACATAATCCTAAAATTTGTATGGAACCACAAAAGACCCTGAATAGCCAAAGCAATCTTGAGGAAAGAAAAAAACAAAGCTGGAGGTATCACAATTCCAGATTTCAAGATATACTACAAAACTATAGTGATCAAAACAGTATTGGCACTGGCACAAAAACAGACACATAGTTCAATGGAACAGGACAGAGAGCCCAGAAATAAGCCCATGTTTACGTGGTCAATTAATTTATGACAAAAGAGGAAAGATTAAATGGGGAAATGGAGTAAATGGTGCTGGAAAACTGAACAGCTACATGCAAAAGAATGAAACTGGATCCTTTCTTCCACCATACATGAAAATAAACTCAAAACGGATTAAAGACCTGAAACCATAAAACCTCTAGAAAAAAACATAGGCAGTAATTTTTTCACATCTGCCTTAACATTTTCCTAGATACGTCTCCTCAGGGAAGGGAAACAATAGCAAAGATAAACTACTGGGACTATACCAAAATAAAAAGCTTTTGTATAGCTAAGGAACCAAACAAAACAAAAAGGCAACTTACTGAATGGGAGAAGAGACTTGTAGCAAATGATATATCCTGTAAGGGGTTATTACCCAAAATGTATAAAGAGTGTATATAACTCAACACCAAAAAAACACCAAGTAATTGCAATTAAAAACGGGAAGAGGACTTGAAGAGACATTTTTCCAAAGAAGGCATACAGCTGGCCAACAGACACATGAAAAGATGCTCAACATTACTAATCATCAGAGAAATGCAACTCAAAACCACAATGAGACAATGACCTTACAACTGTCAGAACGGCTAGAAATCAAAAACACAAGAAAATAACAAGTGTTAGCGAGGATGTGGACAAAAGGGAACCCTCGTGCACTGCTGATAGGGAATGTAAACTGGTGGAGTCACTCGGAAAAGCACTATGGAGGTCCCCCCCGTACCCCAAATTAAAAACAGAAAAACCATATGATGCAGTAATTTCATTACTGGGTATCTACCTCAAGAAAACAAAACCACGCATTTGAAAAGTTATATGCACCCCTATGTTAACTAGAGCATTAGTTACAATAGCCAAGATATGGAAGCAGCCTAACTGTTCATCAATAGATAAACAGATAAAGAAGATGTGGTATATATGTGCAATGGAATAGGACTCAGCCATAAAAAAGAATGAGATCTTGCCATTGGCAACAACATGGATGGACCTGAAAGGTATTATGCTACACAACACGTCAGACCGAAAAAGATGAACACCACCTAACATCACTTACGTGTGGAACCTAAAAAGAAAACAAACGAATAAAGAAACAAAAAGTAGAAACAGACCTGTAAATTCAAGAGGCAAACCGATGGTGTCAGAGGGAAGAGGAGTGAGGAGATGGACAAACTGGGTGAAAGGGAGTGGGAGGTACAGGCTTCCAGTTATGGAATAAATAAGTCACAAGGATAAAAGGTACAACATAAGGGCCACAGTCAATGGTATTGAAATAGCGCTGTATGGTGACAGATGGTAGCTACGCTTGTGAGCCCAGCATACTGTACAGAGCAGATGAATCACTGTGCTGTACACATGAAGCTAAATTAACATTATGTGTCAAGTATCCTTCAATAAAAAAAAAATCTAGCAAGATTTTACCTGTCTAAATAATTACATCAGGTGGAGAGAGAAAATGCTTCTGTGTGAGGACTTGTTTTAAACCTAGAGTTTGCTGTCCCTTTGCAGCAGGTGATAAATACTCCCTGCAAGGGGAAACGTTTTTAAGTCAACAATCTACAAAAAGAGGAGAATACTTTTGTCTGTGGGAAGCTTTTGAAAGAGATCTTCTCATAAATATATAATGTACTTGTAAAACAGATTTGATTCAAGCAAACTAACCAATTCTACATAAAACAAGTAACCCTAATCCGAGTACTCATAATTCTGGGTCAATTTCAATTTTGCATTTTGCGATGAAGAAATTTCAAAAGCCTCAACTTAAGAATAAAGACTGTTAAGATAATCCTTAAATCAACACATCCTTCAATGTTATTAAAACCTAGATTTATCATTTAAATCGCTTAAGAATTTTTTTTAAATGTTTATTTTGAGAGAGATTGAAGAGTGAGCAGGGGAGGGGCAGAGAGAGAAGGAGACAGAGAATCCCAAGCAGGTTCTACAACATCAGCGCTGAGTCTGACTCAGGGCTTGAACTATGAACCATGAGATCATGACCTGAGCTGTAATCAAGAGTCAATAATAGAATTTTTCAGAATCTTGTTCAAGAGCCTGACACAGATTTGCTCAATCACGTGACTTAGTGAACTAAAAACTGTATCCGCCATTGTGATAGAAAGTCACAAGAGACAAGTACTTGGTATCCCTGGCACACATGAGAAGATTGTTTTTAAGCTTTAGGAGTAAGAGAGTCAGTATTCCGAATAAAATAAAATCCAGAAACAACACACGCCAGGTAGAAGATAGGAGCCAGTTGCCTTCATTCAAATGGAGACATTTGAATGAAGGCAACTGGCTCCTATCCTCTGCCTGCTGGAGCAAGTTAAAGTTATCACTTTCTCCTGGGATGGGATGGGGTGGTGAGGTGATGAGGGAGAAAACCAGACTACACCAAGAAACAACAAGCAACCAGTCTTGGGAAGGAGGAAGGTAAAGAAAAGTCCTCAAGGCTCTGGACTCATTTCTCAGACATAACATCTAAGATCAGGCCAGCAAAATGGGTAACCAAGTAAGGGAGATTCTTGAAATCCTTGCCATTGTCCTGAAAGTCCTATCCAGTCACAGGTCATTTCACTGTCAGTGAAAAAAATTACCACCAGATGCCACCAAACCACAGCCAGACTGGGATAGATTTTGCTGGTGCAGCTGAGTGCCTTTCATTAACCCCACTATGCAGCCCCACATTTTTACTCGATTGACTATCTGGCCTCCATTTACCATGGTATACACTTCTGACTGGACCAATTACTGGAACCTTCCCAACTACCTCTTGTTCCTGAAAACCTCTCTGAAACTGCTTGAGAACAACTCCCCTCTCAAGTCTCTAATTTCGCCAAGTATGTTGGACAAAAGATACAAGTACAATTTGTATGGACATAAACACCATTCTAGATTTCGTAACTCTCTAATGAGCTCAACAAATTTTCCCAATATCCCATCTATGAAAGCCCAAAACTGGATCAATTGGACCAAAAATTGTGAAATTGCTATTTCCCCCCCAATGTGACTGCGTTATTTTGATATTTATAAAACCCTTTCATTTTGGGGGCACCTGGCTAGCTCAGTCAGTAGAGCGTGCGACTCTTGATATCAGGATGGTGAGAGTTCAAGCCCCAAGCTGGGCACAGAGCTTACTTAAAAAAAATAAATAAAACTAATTTTTAACACAAGTCTACCATAAATTTAGTGTATTATAGAATTATATTCAGCTATATTACATATTTCTTTAAGTGCCTTAATTTTGTATCTCTAGCCTAAATCACATTCATATGAAGACACTTTTTAGGTCTATACACAGGGTTCAATCAAATGCAGAAAAAAAAAAAAAATGCCTCAAATAAACAATTCCTGACTACAAAGGTTCCATTTTAATATTAAAAAGTGTTTATATCCTTCATGATTACCTGTGTTAATATCCCTTAATTGGGAAAACGTTATAAAAGATATTTAAATCATCAATACTTTTAAAATTTATATTTTAAAATTATACTATTCTTTTTTTCTTTTAGGTGTGATACTGGTGTACTGATTATATATTTTTAAGTGTACTGATCTTTTGGAGATATATCCTACAATATAGACAGATGAAGTAGTAAGATGTTTGGGATTTGCTTCAAAATAATATTGGATGGAGGAGGAGGTATATAGGGGTATAGATGAAACAAGATGGACATGAAAGGATCATTATATGATTCTATTTTTTTCTGTGTGACATGTTCCCTAATAGTACCGTTAGTGTAGTATTTTTCCACCCTCTCTATATAGCCAACATTAGTGCACATTTACTCAAGAAACTATAATTCAGAGGCATCTGGGTGGCTCAGTTGGTTAAGCGTCCAATTTTGTTCCAGGTCGTAATCTTGTGATCTGTGAGTTCGAGCCCCGTGTCGGGCTCTGTGTTGACACCTCAGAGCCTGAAGCCTACTTCAGATTCTGTCTCCCTCTCTCTGCCCCTCCCCCTCTGGTACTCTGTCTCTCTCTCTCTCTCTCTCTCTCTCTCTCTCACTCAAAAATAAACATTAAAATTAAAAAAAAAAAACAACTATACTTCAGTCTATAGAAAATGCTCAGTGAACAAATGGACTATTCCCTATCCTGTGGCTCATGGCCACAGGATGAGATCTGCCAGTCCAGACCATGGTATCTATACATGAATAGTAAATACGGAATAAATCCAATAAATAACATTCCTTGTCAAAGGTCTGAAACATTTTGATTTAATTATTTTGATAAATGTGTGCAATCACTGAAAGGAGAAATAAGATTGTCAATTTGATGATAATTTGCTTATTCTACTAAATTGAAGTCAAAGCCAACAAGTTTTGAATGATGAGATCTGTCTTTGAAATCTGGGTAAGACTCATCATGCAAGCATTTGTACTATCAAGAAGGAGATTTCTATATTCAGGTAATTATAATGAAGTGTGTGTTTGTTTGTTTTTTTTTAAGTGATTAGCTACATTCTTCTCATTTAACACAAAATTCTGCATCCTACAACTTGATTAAGACATATTACTATCCATCAATAAAACCATATTTAACCAAATGTCCAGCAGAACGGGCTATATACAATTGCTAGCTAAGTCCTCTGGTTAACTACTAATCCAAAAAGTTTGTGCTTGTGTAAGCCTTTGTTCTTAAAGTACACTAATAATTTGGTTCACTTTCCTTATTCAGCAATGTATACAGAATATGGATTTTCACTGATGAAAAGTATTACAAGCCCAGTGAAACATCATTGTAAATATCCACTTTAGGGTTATCTAGATGTTACAGGTTAGGAATATTCATACTCACAAAATATTCCCTTCACAAGTGATTTTCTGACTAAATATGTAATTTGAACGTTATTTTTCTGTGTACTACACCTCTTCTAAAACAAATTACAGAATAAAAATGATTTAGTTGAATTCCAGGTAATCAAGATTTTACCATCTTCTGTACAGAGCAGGTCACGGAAAGTTTATTTTACAAAAATGTAATGGGAAATTGCTACATTTTCTAAAAGTAGAGTAATAAAACCTGTAAGGCTTTTTTTTTTTTTTTTTTTTGGATAAACAAGTGGTATTCAGGTTTTAATCATAGTTGAGTAAAGTCTACCTGTCAAACGGGAAGACACTGATTAGAAACATTCTTCTAAAACCATGGCCTCCAAACTATTCTCTTCAAAACATGACAGAATATAGTGCTATTCAAATTAACAAATATTCTGGGAATGGAGTATATTCTTAACACAGTTGACGTGGCTAATGAAGGTCTGGGGGGAAGATACTCAAATCCTCAAGAGCCAGATGAGTGGCAAAGAGAGGGGGAGAATCATGAATTTTTCTGGGAAGCAATAGGTACTTTCCCTCTCGCCAAAACACACACCAGTAAAATTATACCCACAAATCAAGAAATGTGCAGATTCCCTAAAATCTACCAATGGATCTCAGGTTAGGAGCCCTTGACGTAGAAGGCTGTGGACTTCAGATGAGACCCAGAAGACAGGGAGAAGGACTTAAGTCATAGGACCATATGGTCTTGTTGCACCACTTGTCCCACACATACGCATACTCTTCTAGTAACTAAATAGGGAACCATCCTTAAGAAATGTAAGCAATCCCCTACACCCAGTAGGCCTTGCAAGTTCTACCTGGAAAAATAAAAAAATGTCCATATTCAGAGAAATGTAATTTTCTATACACATGATTACTATATTACTTCTACCTGTAGTAACAAAACTTTCTGAGAACATTTTTGTTCACTGCTGCATCACCAACTTTTAGAACAATGCCTATCCCTATACCCAATAACTGAATAAATATATTAGCATACTTTCACTTAAGCACAACACATCCTGATAATCAGAATATTCCGAATAAGCTCATTACAACATCTAAGTTAATTTAAAACAATGTTTTTTATGTTTTTATCTTACTTTTGAGAGAGAGAGAGACAGAGTGCAAGTGGGGGAGGGGCAGACAAGGAGGGAGACAGAATCTGAAGCAGGCTCCAGGCTCAGAGCTGTCAGTGCAGAGCCAGATGTGGGGCTTGAACTCACGGAACATGAGATCATGACCTGTGCAAAAATCAGATCCCCAACCGACTGAGCCACCCAGGCGCTCCCATCTGCATTAATTTTAAAGGGCAATTTTCTCCAAAAGGAATTTAGACGCTAACCTTTAATTACATATCCCACCAATCTGAAAGCATGACAAAGATTCTTGATACAATACTTCATTTGAGAATAAGTTCTCTTTTCACAGTAATGGAGATATATTAAAATAATAGATCCACCTCAAAAAAAAAACCCTGTAAATTAAACGAACTCCTCCTAAATCAAAATGGCCCTTCTCAACTTTGCAATATATGGCTTCAGAACTCCAATGCAATTCAGGTACCCGCTAAAGCAGTAACCCACTCTGCTGCCTTGTTTCTTTAGATAAACAAAATAAACCAAGTTCAGATTTTTCTATATACTAAGTAACAGGTAAGTCCTACATATACCTTGTTGCTCCTGGTGGAGACAGCCACCAGAAACACTGGAAAAGAAAAATCAACCTGTGTAGTACACAGTTTCTCATAATACAAAATATGTTACCATTTCAATGGTGAAGTACCAGGGACATACGTTAAAAATCATGTCTCAGAGATTTCTGGGTCAAAATAACAAAATTAGAATACCAAGAACCATTAAAGAATATAGACTTCTTTTTTCAGGGTTATTTGGGACTTTTTTTTTTTTTTTTTTAGTTTATTCTTATTTATTTTGAGAGAGAGCTCTGTCAGCACAGAGCCTAAGGTGGGGCTTGAACTCCCGAACTTTGAGATCATGACCTGAGCCAAAGTCAAGAGTTGGATGCTTAACCGACTGAGCCACCCAGATGCCCCAAAATACTTCTTAAAATGTAAATGAGCAAGAATATTTAACACGATATTCGGTCGTGTTATTTAACATGATATTAAATATAAATATTTAACACGATATTAGGTCCTAGCAGCAGTTCACAGGGTCATTCTGGTTCTTCTAAGTCAAGTCACCATAATGGGAGAGAAAAAAATCGACTCATCTAAGTACGACAAGATGATCTCTTATCAAGACAAGGAAAGGACTAAGCTTATCACCAAAATATATTTTTTGGGAAAAGACTGGGTTTTGTTGAACTTATAAGGCTAAGTTAACTGCTTACTAGGTAGATAATTTATCCCGAATTATATTACAAATATCAGTTCACAGAGCACCCCAGATAAAGTGTCAGGTAATGTTGCTTTTAAAACTCTAATAATCTTGCTACTTAATTAAGAAGAATGGTACTTAAAAACAATGAACAGAAATGGCATCCCATGAATGTAGCAGAGACTGCAACCAGCTATCCCAATCCATTCTCTCCTTGCTCTTTAGTAAACCCAATTTTATTTGGGTCAGCCATATGCTCAGCTAAAGGATTACATTTCTTTCTTTCTCTTTTTTTTTTGTTTTTTTGTTTAAAGGATTACAATTCTAAGACACCCTCCTCTCTAGATGTAGCCATGAAACTAAATTCTGGCCAATTAAGATGTAACAGGAAATAGTGTGTGGGACTTCCAGGAAAATTAAGGCTTTCTTCCCTTCATTTTTTCTCCTGCCTGGAATATGGATGGAAGCATGCAAAAGGAAGACAGCTACTACCTGGATCCCCAATGACTTGGTGGAACGAGCAGTGTTATCGGTCTTGGACTGCCTTCCTCTGAATTTCTTTAAATGAGAAAATAAATTCCAATGTATGTAGTTAATGTTCCCAAACTTTGATGAACATTACAATCACCCAATGAGCTTTTAAAAATCTAGACATCAAGGCAGCTCCCCATACTAATTAGCTAGGAAAAGCTGGGGATTGAAATCAGGTATTAATACTTCTCGATAGACTTCAAGTTCGGACACTATTGCTTTAGGTACTTAAGTCCCCCGCCCCCATATTAAGCCCTTATTACTAACAGCTGATTCTAAATAGGATCGTGCATAAGCATCAGGGGGAAAAAAAAAAAAGGATATCTTTATGGCTACATTTTTAAGTGAAAACCTGCAAATGGAAAGGTATTTTTAAGTATCACTACATTGTAATTTACCATTAAAGTAGGAAGACACAGTGTATTTATTAAGTACTTTGCTTATTTTTTAAAGCATTATCTCATTTCATCCTCACCTCAACCCTATGAGGCTGTATCAGGCATGTTTAACAGTTGAAGAAAGAGAGGCTCAGAGAAAACAACTTATTCAGGGTCTCACATCATGTAACTGGCAGAGCCAAGATACAAGTTCCTATTTGTGTAATTTCAAGGCTGGTGCATTCTCCAACATGCTGTAACTCAAGAAGAAAAGAGACTGAGAGCCCTCTAAAGAGTTACATTTTTTTTCTTGAGGAAATATTAATTTCATGAAAGGACAAATTTGAAAACTAATTTAAAAAATGAATAGGGGGAAAGCATCCCAATTAAATCTGTAAGCATTTTTATGAGCCACAAAAATATTACCTTCAAGTTAATTTTTACAAAAAAAAATTTGCTCCCAAGTAACATTAAATAAATGAATTTTAAAAATCAAGCACTCCTTATTTTTCAGTTTTGTAAACAGCTCTTTAAGAAGTACCATCATTAGAGGGAAAACTGGCTGATGAGAAAGAATTTATTGAAAAACATACGATCTAAATTAGTTAATGCAGTGACTTAACTAAATTCTGACACAGTTATTAAGTTTAAAATGCACAGATTTTCAGAAGGGTCTCAGCTCTTTCACTGGCTGGCTCTTTTATGTAATTCCATTTACACCAAAAGTTAATGTTGATTAAGTGACAGAGGAACAATAAGGAAACAGAGGGTTTGAACAACACTATGTAGATCAACTGGACCTCACAGATACATGAACCCTGCACCCAACTGTAGTAGAATATGCATTCCTCTCAAGTGTACATGGAACATTCTCCAGGACAAACCATGTTTCAGGCCATGAAACAAGTCTTAACAAATTCAAGACTGAAATCATACAAAGTATTTTTTCTGATCACAAGGGAGAAAAATAGAACTCAAGTTTTACAAAGTGAAAATCCGAAAATAGAAAGGCATTTTAATATATTATCATACTGCAATTTATTATTAAAGTAGGAAAATAAAGAGTATATTTACTGAGTACTTTGCTTATGTTTTAAGAGTTATGTTATTTAATCCTCAAATATAAGGAAATTACACAACAGACTCTTAATCAATGAGTCAAAGATGTCACAAATGAAATTAGAAAACACCTTGGAAGAAATGAAAATGAAAACACAACATACCCAAACTTACGAGATGCAGCTAAAGCAGAGCTAAAAAGAATTTCATAGATAAATGTATACATTAAAAATAAGAAAGATCTCAAATTAACAACCTAATTTGACACCTCAAAAAACTACAAAAAGAATAAACTAAATCCAAAGCTGGCAGAAGGAAGAAAATAATGAAGATTAAAGATCAAAATAGAGAACAGAAAAACAATAGAAATAATCAACAAAACTAAGCTGGATTTTTTAAAAGATTTGATAAATCCTTAGCTAGATCAAGAAAAAAAAGAAGACTCAAATAACTAAAATCAGGAAAGTGGGGTCAATACAAGTGATGCCACAGAAATAAAAAAAAGATAATACTATGAAAAACTGTACATCCACAAATTCCAATAACCTAGAAATAATAGATACATTCCTAGACACACAACCTACCTAGACTGACTCATTTAATAAACGGTAAATCTGGACAAACCAATAATGAGTAAGGAGATTAAATCAGTAATCTAAAACTTCCCCCCAAAGATAAACCCTGACCACATGGCTTCACTGAAGAATTCTATCAACATTTAAAGGAGTAACACTAGTCCTCTGGAATTCTTCCAAAAATACTAGAGGAGGGAATACTTGCAAGCTTATTCTATGAGGCCCTGATAGCAAAGCCAGATAAAAACCCTACAAGAAAACTACAGACCATTATTTCTGATGAATAATGATGTAAAACTCTTCATCAAAGTACTAGCAAATAGAATTGAATAACACATTAAAAGGATTACACACCATGACCAAGGGGGATTAGTTCCTGGAATGCAAGAATGGTTCAACATAGAGCAATCAATCGATATACTATGTACCACGTAACAGAATTAAGTAATCACATGATCGTCTCAATAAGTATAGAAAAAAGATTTGACAAAATTCAACACTTCTTCATGGTAAAAACATTTAACAAACTAAGAACAGAAAAACACAATCTCAACTTAACAAAGCAATTTATGAAAAGTCCAGAGCAAACATCATACTCAATGGTGAAAGACTGAAAACTTTTCTTCTAAGATTGGGAACAAGGACGCCCACTCCCATTTCTTTTCAACATGGTATTAGAAGGTCTAGCCAGAGCAAATAGGCAAGAAAAAGAAATGAAAGGCAACCAAAATACAAAGGAAGAGGTAAAACTGTCTCCATTCTAAGATGGCAGGATCTTATACGTAGAAATGCCTACGGGTTATGTGCATGTGTGCATGCACTCACACGCACTGTTAGAACTAATAAATTCAGTCAAATCGCAGGACACAAAATCAACACACAAAAACCAGTTGTTTCTATACACTAACAATGAACAATCTGAAAAAGAAATTATGAAAACAATTCCATTTACAGTAGCATAAAAAAAGAATATAACACTTTAGGAATAAACCTAACCAAGCAGTTGAAAACCTTGTACACTGGAAACTACAAAACATCGTTGAAATAAATTCAAGGAAACACAAATAAGTGGAAAGATGCTCACAGACTGAAAGGCTTAAAACTGTTAAGATGTCCTTAATCTCCAAAGCGTCCTACAGATTTGACACAATCGCAATCAAAATCCCAATGGCATTCTTCATAGAAATATAAAAATTCATCCCAAAATTGATATAGAATTCCAAGGGACATGTAAATAAGTCAAAATAATTTTCAAATAGAAGAACAAAGTGAGAGGACTCACATTTCCTGATTTTAAAATGTATTCGAAAGCTAAGCCATCAAAACAGTGTGGTACTGGCATAAAGACAGACTAGTGAAATACTACAGAGGGCCCAGAAATAAATCCTTGCATATATGATCAAATGATCTCTAACAAGGGGGCCAAGACCACTCAATGGGGAAAAGACAGTCTTTTCAAAAAACAGCGCTGGGAAAATTGGCTATCTACATGCAAAAAAAAAAAAAAAAAAAAAAAAAATAAAACTTTATCTTTTTTTTTTTTTTTTTAATGTTTTTATTTATTTTTGAGACAGAGAGAGACACAGCATGAGCAGGGGAGGGTCAGAGAGAGAGGGAGACACAAAATCTGAAGCAGGCTCCAGGCTCTGAGCTGTCAGCACAGAGCCCGACGCAGGGCTCGAACTCACAGACTGTGAGATCATGACCTGAGCTGAAGTTGGATGCTTAACTGACTGAGCTACCCAGGCGCCCCAAAGCTGGACCTTTAACTTACGCTATGTACAAAAATTAATTCCAAAGGGATTAAAAACCTAAGTGTAAGATGTAAAACTATAAAACTCCAACACAAAAGCATAACAGAAAATCTTTATAACATTGGATATGGCAATAACGTCTTGGAAATGACACGAAAAGTATAGGCAATAAGAACAAAAAGAGACAAATGGGACCACAACAAGCACAAAACTTTTGGTGCATCAGAAGACGTTATCAAAAGAGTGAAAATGCAACCTATAAACAGGAGAAAATACTCATAAATCATATATCTGGTAAGAGGTTAATATCCAGAATAGATAATAGATTCCTAAAACTTAAGAACAAAAATCAATAACTCAATTAAAAATTGGGTAGAGAATTAAACAGACATTATTTCAAAGATGATATACTAATGGTCAACAAATATGTGAAAAGATGCTCAACATCACTAATCATCAGTGAAATGTCAAATCAAAACCGCAATGAGGTATCACCTCACATCTATTAGGACGGCTACTGTCCAAAAAACAAAAAATAATAAATGTTGGTGAGGATGTGGAAAAACTCAAACGCTTGTACACTGTTGGTGGGGTTGTAAAATGGGCCAACGGGTATGGAAAACAGTATGAAATTTCCTCAAAAAATTAAAAACAGAACTATCATACGAACTTTGGAGTACATATCCAAAGAATCAAGAGAAGGGTCTTGAAGAGATATTTACAGTCAAGAGGTGGAAGTTACCCATCCGTCCAACAGAGAATTGGATCTACAGGCAATGGGATATTCAGCTTTAAAAGGTGAGGCAATCCCGTCACATGCTACAACATGGATGAAGCTTAAAGACATCATGCTAAGTGAAATAAGTCACAAAAAAACAAAATGAGTCCATTTACATGAGGTATCTAAAGCAGTCAAATTCATAAAGACAGAAAATAGAATGAATGGTGGCTACTAGGGGCTGGGGACCTGGGGGTTAGAGGGGAACGGGAGTCATTTAAATGGGTATTCAGATGAATTTCAGATGCACAAGATGAAACGTTCTGGAGATCTGTTTCATAACAATGTGAATATACTCAACATTACTAAACTGTATACTTAAAAATGGTTAAGATTGAAAATTTTATTATTTCATGATCGTAAAAAAAATGTTTAAGGTACCGTTTACTGAATTATCCCTAACTCAATATGGGAATTATTAAGTACACATACACAGAGTTTTAAAACACGGAAAAAAATCTATTACAGTAATGCCTAAAAAGCTTATGAAAAGGATTTTAGATTCTACAAAAGAGTGCCGAAAACATACAATCCTACGTACCTTGGCTTGTCTCTTTTTTCTCTTTGTCTTTCAAAATCTCGTCCTCTGTCCTTTCCGTCTCTTGGTTTTTCTTCTATCCTGTCTTTTACTTTATACTTTTCTTTATATTTTTTCCCCAGAACAATATCTTCCTGTAAAGGAGGGGGTGGACTAGGCGTTCGAGGTCCTTTCTTTTTACTCTGGTTGCCTTTTGAATTCCTGAAGGTGACACAAAGCTATCATTAGAGGTCCAATTACTTTTCGGAGGTCAAATGGGTATTTTTTCATTTTAAAAATGGTAGCATTCCTTCCAATGCCTTGCCTTTTACTATCTTACGCAATAGTAATCAATATCCAGAAAAAAAGCAACACACAGAAATGAGCGAATAATTTACTTGCCACTTACATAATTTTAAAGGGTAGGTTTCTGAGAGAAAGATAGAGGTGGAATAGGAAGATTCTTTCCAACAAAAGAAATGACACAGGACAACTTCATGAACTACTTTTTTTTGTTTTGTTTTTTTAGCTTATATAGAAAGATAGATGAAGAAAATAAAAATCATGTATAATTCCACTACCCAAGGATAACCCTTGTTAACAACTTGGATATATGCCCACACTTTTTCCATGTCTCTTTCCCCCTCCCCCAATCTTTTTACAACGTTTTCTAAAATTTTTTGTACTAAACACAGCATGGGGATCTTTCTACAACAAAAAATAGATGTAATAATTTTTATAAGTTGTATTGAATTTCATCAAATAGATATGCTCCATAACTAAACAGTTTCAGATTGGTAAGTTTTTAGGTGGCCTCCATGTTTTATTATAAGGAACAGAAAATTATATCATCTATAAATGAAATCCTAAACATTGTTAATAAACATTCATTTAAATCTTCGAGTTAAGAAATATTTCTCAACTCTAAGGTTACAAAAACAGTCCTCTAATTTTTGGGAATTCTGTCTTTTACACTTAATCTACCTAAAAGTGATTTTTGGGTGTGGAATATTCTCTTTAACTTAGCACTTTAAATAATTTTATCCAAATGGTGTGACTTTGACCCTTATGTATCCAAAGTTATCTGTCTTTACCTCATACCTGCACAATAGTTTGACTGAATACAGTATTTTGGTATCAATATCCTTTTACCTCAGACCTCTATAAATATTGTTACAATATCTTATAACATTTAGTGTAGATGAAAAATGTAGAGTCCATTTTTTTTCCCTATGCATGTTACCCAGTTTTTCAGCTGGGATGATTATAATTCTTCCTTAGAAATTAAAATTTTCATGAAGATATATCTAGGTTTTCTTTTTTTAACCTCTTCCAGAACTCAGTGAACTATTTAAAAAAAAATTTTTTTAACGTTTATTCATTTTTGAGAGAGAAAGACAGAGCCCAAGAAGGGGAGGGGTAGAGAGGAAGACACAGAATCTGAAGCAGGCTCCAGACTCTGAGCTGTCAGCACAGGGTCTGACGTGGGGCTTGAACTCACTAACTGTGACATCATGACCTGAGCCGAAGTCGGATGCTTAACAGACTGAGCCACCCAGGCGCCCCAATGGAAAATTACTTAAAAATTATTTTAAAGATAAAATAATAGAGGAATTCTTGACACAAACTGTATTTTCACATTACTTCCTGTGACAGAGACTAGCTAGGTGTTTACTAAATTTTGTCCTGGGCACACTGCTGGAACTATACTGTCTAGACTTCTTTGAAATGAGATACATGGCCAAGTGACCAAGTTCTGGGCAAAAATGCTTGTGGAATTGTACACCACTACCAGGCCTAATAAATGATCCTCATACTCCAGGCAATTGTAAACTGTAGAGCCCAATAAGAGCAGTACTCCAATTAATTTTTTTCTTTAGGCGTTCCATTTTTTGATGTCCACAAAACCCAAGTGAAGCCATCTCAAAAGGAGCCTGGGTTACTGAATCTTTATGCATAAGAGAGCCACCTGTTAATCAGAAACACCCACTCTGATTTGCTCTGAGAAATAAACCTCCGTAGCATTAAACTCAGATTTTGGGACTAAGCTATTATAACAACAGAATTATATCAATACACTCACTATGGTATAGAATTTCTTCATATTTCCTTCAAAACTATACGTAGTTGGAAATCACAATTATGTTACAATATAGGCTTTTCAAGTGCCTTCCAACTACAGGGGTCAAAATTGGTTCTGCACATTCTAAAGGCAACAAGATCTTTCAACCTTTTTTAAGTCAACTGATTTCTCCGTAATGGCACAGAATGTACCTCCCACTTGTGGCACAGAGTTCAATTAATTTCATCTATCATTTTTAGATCCTTTCTTTCTCTGTATCAGACTCTGTGCTGACAGCTCAGAGCCTGAAGCCTGCTTCTGATTCTGTGTCCCCCTCTCTCTGCCCCTCCCCTGCTCGCACTGTCTCTAGCTCTCACATGAATAAACATTAAAACAAACAAACAAAGAATCTGAATTTTATTCAACCAAATGGAAAACCACAGAATTTTTCAATGGCATAGTAAATTAACTGCAATCGTTCTTTCAAGATTTCTCTCACAACATCCGTAAAACGAATGAATACAGGGGGTTGAGGAATGAAATGTCTATGTGCACAGGAGAGTGGACACTAGATAAAGTAGAAGGATGATACAATAACCTAGGCAAAAAGTAACTGGAGTCCGAAATAGGGTTAAAAACTCTAGAAACTAGAAGGAAGACAAATATGAGTTTCATGGTGGATTCAGATAGTTTGCCAACTGGTTGTATGTTGAAAGAGGTTAGTTTATTTAGCTTTTTTCCTTGAACAAAATTAGTGTATACGCTTTCATTAAAACAAAATTTAGGGGCGCCTGGGTGGCTCGGTCGGTTAAGTGTCCGACTTCGGCTCGGGTCATGATCTCACGGTCCGTGAGTTCGAGCCCCGCGTCGGGCTCTGTGCTGACTGCTCAGAGCCTAGAGCCTATTTCAGATTCTGTGTCTCCCTCTCTCTCTGATCCTCCCCTGTTCATGCTCTCTCTCTCTGTCTCAAAAATAAATAAACGTTAAAAAAAAAAAAAATTTAAAAAAAAAAATTTAAATAGTACAGAGTGACATTAAATAGAAAAATGTCTTCTGTCTTATTCTTAGTCCCTCAATGTAATATTTACTCATTTCTGCCTTTATTTCAACTGGCTACTGCAGTAATTCTAAATAATATATTCATATTGCTTAGTATAAACTAAGAATCTAATCTCATGACCATGTGCACAAGGAGACAAGAAAAATGTTCACTGTGTATAATTTGTAACAGTGAAAAACTGAAAACAACTTATAAGTTCAACAACAGAAGAGTAAACACATAGTATAAATACTCAAATGACAAAAGGCTACATAGATCAATACAAATATAAAAAATGTTAAGTGAAAAAGAAAGTTGCAGAAGCAAAGCTTTAATATATAAGTACTACGACTAAGTAGATAAAAATAATACACATGAAAGTATAAACACACATGCTCAAGTACCAAAAACAAATTCAAGAGAGGGACAAAAATACAAAGGTGTGTTACGTTTTATTTAAAAAAAAAAAAAAAAGCTCTGAAGGACAGCAGATGGGACACAGACATTTATTTTATTGTTCTCTATCAATTTTCTTTTAAACAGAAACATTTTGTACCTTTATTTTCTTTTCAAATTTTTATTTAAATTCTGTTAACACACAACCCAATACTGGTTTCAGGAGTAGCAATCAGGGATTCATTACTTACATGTAACACCCAGTGCGCATCACAACAAGGGCCCTCCTTAATACCCATCACCCAATTAACCCATCCCCTACCCACATCCCTCCATCAACCCTCAGTTTGTTCTCTATCTTTGAAAGTCTCTTCTTCTGGTTTGTTTCCTTCTCTCTCTCATCCCCACCCCCCATATGTTCCTCTGCTTTGTTAAATTCCATATATGAGTGAAATCATATGGTCATACCTTTATTTTAGAAGAAAAAAACTTACATTAAATACTGAATGTATTACAAGGATTCTTCTGTAATCTACTAATTCTTCTGAGTATCACTTCAGATTTCGGGTATCACTTCAGAAAAAGCTATTTCATTCTGGCGTTATTTACCACCCTACTGACCTCTGCTGGTCCAACAAGGGTGAGGATACTGCAGTTGCCTTCCTGTCTTTCTTGCTTGCTGAAGATGACGATTTAGGGCTTGACTTTCGCTTTGGAGATTTGCTTGACTTTCTTAGAGAAGGAGATGGAGATAATTTTGATCGAATCACTTCTGGTGAAACCTTTTAAAAGAATTCAGTAGATCAATCAGAAACTCCTTCAATCATGGGTGTTATAATCAGATAACAAAGCAGGTGTTTCTAAATCATACCAAAAGTCAAATGAAATATTAAGTGCTGTTATAGCCACCAAGTGTTAGTCTGACTTCTAAACATGTGCTTTTAACCAATATGCTAATTACAATTACCTGCCCTAACATAACACTATTATTAACAAAGCAAACCAAAATTATACAATTTCAAAATCTCCTCAGAAAAATCACAAATTACATTCCAATAAATTGTACCCCTAGTCTTTAAAAAATAAACAAGTATTCTAGACATAGCTTAGGCCTAAGAAACAGACATACATAGATTCAAATCCCATTTACATTAGCCGGTGAATCTATGCAGCACAACCTTAGTTTTTTCACCTGTCCAAAAGCAAAAATATTTCCTATTTATCTAATAGAGTAATGTGAATATTAACATGTAGTTGATTTACAGTAACATGATCAACTTATCAACATCCTGATACAATTTAAGACACAACAAATGGCTAATGAGTTCTCTGATCAATACCCATGTTGATATTAATTGCTAACATGTATTTCAATAGCATACCTCCTTTTTAATAATAATTTCTTCTCTTTTGTCCATGTTTTCTTGTTCGAGCTTCATTAATTCCCTCTGTATCTTCTGACGCTTCATTTCCAACGACAACTCATGAACATAATCATAATTAATATCTCCATTGTCAGAATCTTTAAGATAAAATTCCATTACTTGTCAGAAACTATCAAAATTACACCAAAAATTAGAGAAATTTTTTCAACTAATTTTTTATGCAAATTAAAATGGTGGTCTTTCATTAGAATAACATACTTCTCAAAGATAAAAAATATATACTGTTTCTATAAAGGGTTAAAATCAGTATGGCTGATTTCTTTATGAAACGCCAAACATTTTTAAGACACTTGGGTTTTCTTAAAGTGATTTTGGGTTGTCTGGCAGTTGGGTTTTTGGTTAGGAGATGGGATTTCACAATTTTACCGTTAAAAAAGTCACATGTAAATTCTAAGTATTAAAAATACCAAAGCCTTCAGTATTTCAGGCTGTATATATGATTTCATTATGTCCTTGACTTTCTTAAAGATTCATCAGTATTAAATGAAGGTAGCATTAGGTGTCCTACATTGCTTCCATATTTCCTTTTTATTAGTGACACAACTGATTTGTATCTAAAAGTAAAGTTTGGTAATTTTAACACTAATGTGTACATGAGCTAACATCCGAAAGATCTGTAACTTTTCCATTATAAGCAATTTGTGATAGTTCCTTAGATCAGAACTGTCCATCTCCTCAACAGATGTGGTACGATGTCTCTATTTCCATTCATTTTTTCCAGTGGAAAAAATATAAAGACTTGTTAAGGAAAAAAAAAAAAAAAAAAAGGAAAGAAAAAGAAAGAATGATGTGCAGAGCTATTCCTTCGCAACATGCAGAAGTTTTCAGGGGCTACTGGCACTGTCACCCAGCCTCTCACCCTCATTTGTTATATATAAATGCCAAAGAGCCTAGAGGAAGGAATTTCAGTGACTCTTATCCTAACACATGACAATGTTGGGCTACACTGATAACAAACTGAGGTGCCTTTTCTAACTTTTCTAACTTTTAGCACTGAAGATCACCATTCCTTAACCTGGGGTAAAGAAATAAAATGAAGAACTAAAAAACGACGACGATAAATAGTCCTATTTGACTGTCGAAAACACAAGAAAATGAACATCACTGTCGGGTACAGATCAAATACATTATAATTCCAACTATCCATTTATTTGCTTGGGAACAGAGGGGGTAACTACATATCCTCTGTGTAACTAAATTGATTGCTCATCTTATATTGGAAGATGATGACAATTTTTCAGTAAATATATAAAATAGACTAAATCACATTTTTCAGTCAGAAAGCAATTACTAAATATTTAAGGACTATATTTACTAGATATAATTTACTATATTTAAGAACTATATTTACTAGATAAAATGATTGGAAATACTGAATTTAATTAAATAAATAATGGCTATCTGTATACTGTTTTGTACTCTGAGACACTTTGTATCAATGAATAATAGGGTTCAAAGATTCAGTTTGACAGTATTCTTAAATTGCTAGCAGATAAAATTCCATAGTTAAATACTAAGTATGTATAAAACAAAGGGAAGAGTAATTAATTGTGAAGAATGATTTATAGTGTTTTTAATGGTATTATCAGTAATACCCTGCACCCCTCTAAAAACTACTACCTGGAAATG
Source organism: Panthera uncia (assembly GCF_023721935.1). NCBI lineage: Eukaryota > Metazoa > Chordata > Mammalia > Carnivora > Felidae > Panthera > Panthera uncia. The sequence continues at coordinate 23,768,105 of NW_026057576.1, read as the reverse complement.
TCACCAATATAGAACACAGGTAAGAAATGAAAAGTTGGCTTTCAGTCCTTCAATCCCCAGCTATCCTACCAAAGGGGTAAGCCTGAACAGTTAAAATATATGTCAGAGTCAATGTACTATAATATATTTTGCTCAGAGGAAAAGCTCTCTAGTCTTTACTCAGATACAATTTATTCTTATTTGATGCATAGCTATTATAAACAAAAGGAAGATGTCTTCCTAGCCTATAAGGAGATGAAATACAAAACAGACATGATGCAACCTGACAAAAAAAAAGAAGTCTGAAACCATTTAATAAATTTAGAAAATGTGTCTCATACCTTGAGGTTATCATTATAACTGCCTAATAAAAACTGATTCATATAGATAGATGATTAGTCTAAGTCATTAGAAATATATTAAATACAATTAGAATGGCATATTTTACAAGGCAGCTATTTTTAAAAATATATAATACAAAAATACAATACATAAGGTTGACATTCCTCATACATACAGAGTTCTTACTGATTGAAAGGAGAATGCAAGGACATGAACAGGCAATTCACAAAAAGAAGGAAATGCAAATGGTACCTAAATATGCCTTTTTCATGTATTAAAGAGGTACTTTTTTCTAATTATAGTATTAGGTATTAGCAAAGGTATAGATAAAAGGTATGTTCACTCTTTGAAGGTTAACAATGCAAACTAGGACACTGGGACATCTATCTTGGAAAGTAATTAGGCAATGTGGGTAAAAGCCTTAAGAACATTAATACCCTTTAATAAAACAATTTTACTTCTAGTAATCTGTTTTATGTAAATACTCATAGAAATATACAAGGTATACATATATGGATTAAAGACTTTACGGCTGAGTATTTGCTTCTGTCTTTAATACATACATTCTCACTATTAAAAGTGTTAATTCTTAAGTACACAGGGTAAATGGAGAAATTCCATTACACTCCTCCCACTGCTACCTTACTCTAGTGATAACAATGTTACTAGTTTAGTGTTGTATGCATAAAAATAAACCTTTATATTTATGCTCTTTAAAATAATGGGACTAAAACTACACACAATGCCCTATAGAGATACCTTTCCACATCATACAAAGAGGAACCATTTTAACATCTGAAAAGCATTTCATAATATGAACACATTGTAATTTAGTGAACCAGTTTCCTTCTGATACACATTGTTTTTAATATTTTGCTCTATAAACAAGACTTCAATGGACATTCTGACACCTTCCTTGGTTCACAAGTGCAAAGTATTTCTTTAGGGCAGATTTTTTTTTTAATGTTTATTTATTTTGAGAGAGAGTAAGCTAGTGAAAGAATGGTGAGCAGGTGAGGGACAGTGAGAGAGGGAGAGAATCCCAAGCACACCCAATGCTATCAGCGCACAGAGCCCGATGGGGTACTTGAACGGTGAGATCATGACCCAAGCCAAAATCAAGAGTCAGATGCTTAACCGACTGAGGCATCCAGGTGCCCCTAGAACAGATTTCGTAAGCTACAGAGTTGCTGGATCAAAGATAAGTGTAACTTTATTTTTAATATTACCAAACTACACCTCAAAACAGCTTTTACCAACGGAAACTCCCATTTCTAACGTTTATATTTTTCATTTCTGTCAATTTGATGACAGATAAATAAATGCTACCTTTTTATTTTCCTTGACTTCCTTCTGTAGTGAGCCTGAGTACCAACTGACCATTTCTATTTCCTCTATGAATTACCTATTTAATTTTTTTTGCCCATTTATCAACTGGACTGTATTTTCCTTTTATTTGTGGAGCTCATTATATGTTTATATAGTACTTATGCCATGTGCTTATACATGTTATACATGGTAAATATGTCCTTTTGGTGATCTACTTCTTAATTATTAAACTGTAGTTTAGTTACACAGAAAATTTAAATCTTTATGTACTCAAATAAGGCTTCTGGGTTTTATGCCTTACTTCAGGAGAATGTACCCACCTATAAGATTACCAAATACGTTCATTTATTTCCTCTTCTACTGCAATGACACTTTCCCTTTTTATGTTACTGCACTAGTCAGTATGGTAAACAAATAAGATGAAGTTTAAGGAACCAAATAAAAAACAGACTTGGGGGTAAGGAGTTGGAAATACAGGCAGCAACCAGATAATGAAAAGTTCTGTACAGTAAGAATTTGTACTTGGTTCCTGAAGGCAATGGGAAATCCAAATTTTATTTGCTTTTTTTTTTTTTTAAATGTTTGCTTATTTTTGAGAGACAGAGCATGAGAGGGGGAGGGGCAGAGAGAGAGAGGGAGACAAGGAATCCAAAGCAGGCTCCAGGCTCTGAGCTGTCAGCACAGAGCCCAATGCAGGGCTCAAACTCATGTACCATGAGATCATGACCCAAGCCTAAGTCGGACGCTTAACCAACTGAGCCAGCCAGGCACCCCGGGAAATCCAAATTTTATGCAGAGGAATGAAGACATTTATTCTTTCAAAAGAGCATTCTGGAACTCAGAGAGTGGAAGAAGATATTCACAATACGTATATCTGATAAAAGATCTTATATCCAAAGTATATAGAGAATTCTAAACAATTAAGAAAACAGGTAATGCAATACAATAGGCAAGTCTGGAACACACAGTTTACAAAATAGATTGTACAGTGGTCAATAAACGTGAACAACTTGTCAACTTTATTAGTCATTAGGGAAATGCACACTAGAACCACAATTAAGATACCACACACCTCCAGAATGGCTAAGATGAAAAAGATAAAAAGTACCATATGAAAAATAATCATTTTTAATTTGACATTATCTACCAAAGATGAACATATGCAAACTCCATGATCTAGCAATCCAATTTCCAGGCATAAGATGAAGAGACATGGGTACAAGTTTAGCAAAAGATATGATTAAGAACAGTAACAGCACCCTACTCATAACTGTTCAAAATTAGAAATTATTCAAATGTTTAGCACCATTAGAATGGATAAATTATGACATATTCATACAATGAAATCCTATACAGCTATAATAATTAATAAACTACAACTATGTGCAATAAATAATACGGTTAATCTCAAATATATTGTAAGCAAAGGAAGCTAAACATAAAAAGAGTACTGCTATATATTCCATTTATACAGAGCTCAAAAACAGACAAAACTAATCAATGGTGGTAGAAATCAGGGTAGTAGTTATCTCTGGGAGGTGAGGGTTGGGAGTGAGTGACTGGAAAGGGAGCACAAAGGGGTTTATGGGATCCTATTAATTTTCTATTTATTGACTTGGGTACAGATTATACAAGTTTGTTCTGTCTGTGAAAATTCAGTGAGTTGCACACATGAATCATGCACTCTTCTGAATGTATACTACACTTCAGTTAAAAAAATTCTTTTAAGATTATTCTGGCTTTCAAGTGGAGAATGAATTAGAAGACAAGATTAATAACTTCAAGGCATGAGGTTAGGAGGCTATTGTGGTAAAATATATTTGTACACAGTAAACAAATATCTTAACTAAAATATTAGTAGTCATTTAGAAAAATAGGTGGTTCTGAAAGATAGGCAGAAATGTCAGAACTCTGTAAACATCTAGGGTGAGGGGAAGAAATATCAAATAATAACTCCCAGGCTTTGGGGGACCCAGTAGAAAGTGGTAGTCTTAGGGAACTCAGATAGAGAGATCCAGTTGACAGATGCCTCAACTGAGAGCTCCAGATACTGGATTCATTAACACACAGATACTAATGACGCCCTGAAAGGATGACTTCATCTGGAAGGAAAAATTAAAATTGAGAAGAGGTGGCTAGGCAAAGGGAAAACAACTGAAAGCAGAAGCCACTTCTAGAAACAAGCGGTTCTCAAAGAGGGGTCTGAGGACTCCTCGGGATCTCCAAAACAATTCTTGGAGTTTCAGAAGATGAAAAATATTTCTACAATACTACATCACTTGGGTGGCTGGTCTACTATTCTCTCCTGGGTATACAGCGGGGTTTTCCAAAAGTCACATGATACGCAATACCATTAACAGATTGAATGTGGAACCAGACATAAAAATCTAGATGTCTTCAACTAAGCCAGATGTTAAAAAGATTTCCAAAAACATGTAAAACACTGCCCCCTCCTTGTGATTTTATTTTTAGTTTCCAAAACCAATCTATTTTCTATAAAAGTATATGCTGGGCTTATTATTTTCACTGTTCAATAAATTCATAAATAAGTATTTAAAAAATTTCTCAGATTCAATTTCTAATATGGCAAGAATTAAAACAAATAACCCACTAAGTCAAAAGCTGTTTGGGATCCTTAAAAAAAGTGAAAAGCGTCATGAGACCAAAAAGTTTGAGAAATACTAATACAAAGCAATTTCTTCTGAGTCTAGCTAAAACTGCTATTCGTGTTAGATTTAAAACGTAGAAAGTCTATTAAATTGGTTCAGTGTCATTATCTGGGGATTGAGATGACTATATCCATGCTTCAATATTCTTCCAAACATGTTTTAATCCATAGAGACAAAATATCAAAACCTGTGAGTTCAAATCAAGAGAAAACTGTAATAGCCATGTGTAGATTTTATATGTACAACTATTATAAAAGGCATCTACTCACCTTTTAAATGATTTTTGTATAGTAAAATCACTTTAGTTTTTTTAAAGATGATAGCCTAGAGCAAAACCTTGGGAATCAACATTTAAGGGATAGATAAAACACAAGGAGCCTCCGTTCAAGACTGGAGGGCTTCAAAGGAAGACAGAAAAACTGAAGAGTGATAGATGAAATCCAAGGACAAAGTGTTTCAAAAAGGCTCTCGAATGCTGCAGAAAGATTACAGAATAGAGACAAGTATCAGGGTGCCTTGGTAGCTCAGTCACAGTTTGGCTCAGGTCATGATCTCACAGTTCATGGGTTGTAACCCTGTATATGGCTGTCTGCTGACAGCTGGGAGCCTGGAGCCTGATTTGGATTCTGTGTCTCACTCTCTCTCTGTCACTCTCCTGTTCACGCTCTGTCTCTCTCAAATATAAATAAACAATTAAAAAAAAAAGAGAGAGAGAGACAATATGTCTCTATTTACTTAGCAAACAGGAGGTCATCAGTGACCTTGAAAAGCCATTTTACTGAAGACATGGGTCAGAAAACTGAGCAAGTATGAGGTGAAAAAAGTAGAGACAGTAAGGCACAGAGTTACTTCACAAATTTAGTTGTAAAGTGGGGATAAGCCGGGTGATGGGTAAAAGTCATGTGGGGAGAAGAGAAATTGTGTCCAGATGGATGTTAAAGATGTAAAAGAGAATGTATAACAAATGAACAAGATTGCAGAAGGGGGAGGAAATCAGATTCAGGACACAGGAGTAGATAACCTTATATAGCAAGAGGGAGGCTTCTTACAAAGAACAAAAGAGAAAGAATAAAGTTCAGGTGGGGAAAAGAAGACCAGCTTGTAAGTGTGGTAGCAGGAAGTTGAGGGAGTTACTAGATGGTGAGTTGCATCATCTCTGTGTAGTAAAGAGCAGACAGGAGACATGAAGGGTCCATGGGGAGATCTGAGGAGAGAGTCTGAAATAGCTACTATGAAGACAAGGAGAAAACTCATCTTAGGCTTTTAAATGGGAATAGAGAAATTTTTATTTTTAAAGATTAAGGGGTATCTAGTATATTTCAGAATATTTCTTATCCGAAAGTAATTAAAATGAAAAGAATGCCGAGTGTGTTTAGCTAATCCCTTCATAGTTAGGCAAAGTTCGCTATCCAACCTCAAACAGTCAAGATTTATAGTATTTTATTTCAATATATGAACTATTTAGTCACCTACAATGAGACATTATAGCTGCTTCTACTACTATTTTGTAAGAGGTATTACATTAACTTATGAAATCCCAATAAACTAATCATAAGGAAATTCCCTATCTGCTCTTAGGAGTAAGTTTTAAGTAGACAACACCGTCCAGAAGTGGAATGGATTTCCTAAAAAAATACTGATGTTCAAATTACAGGAGAGGCATTTAGCATACTTTTGAAGTCTCAGAATAGATCTCTTTAGAGATTGTTCTTCAATGTAATAGTAAATATTTTAGGCTTACAGACTGCTGGCTCTCGTAAGTACTCGACTCATCCACGGTAGGTCAAAAGCAGCCACAGGAAATATGTAACCAAACAGGACTGGTTGTGTTCCAATAAAACTTTATTTGCAAACACAGGTGGCTGGCCTACAAACTATAATTTTTTTAACTCTTAGTCTAAGTTTTCAGTTTACTGCTAAGGAACTTGCTTAAATTCTTACATTCTTTAGTTTTGTCATGTGTAAGCAGAGTAACAAAGCTACTGAATTAATGAGGTAATTACATAAATGATACTGAAATGCCCAGCACACCCAAAGCATTCAATAAATGTGACTTTCCTTTCTCTATTTGGTAGTGTGAGGCTCTACTGCTCACCTTCAGAGGTCATAAAAGTGAAAAAGAACATTCATGGTATGAAAAACAAATGCTAACTTGTTAAATGATGCAAAGATGATTTTGCTATTACTCATGAACAAATCCCTGGTCTCAATTAGTATGTGAATTGGATTTCTTCTGAAAGGTGAAAGTCTACAATTTCTTGGAAATAATTTTCCCAGATCTTTAAGATTTAAAAATCTTATTTTAATATTTTATGTAATACAAACAAAATTTAGGGGCACTAGCGGGGCTCGGTTGAGTGTCTGACTTCGGCTGAGGTCACACTCTCACGGCTCGTGAGTTAAAGTCCCACATGGGACTCGCTGCTGTCAGCACAGAGTCTGCTTCGGATCCTCTGTCCCCGCCTCGCCGTCCCTCCCCTGCTTGTGCTCTCAAAAATAAACACTAAAAAAAAATTTAGACTTAATTTTTTAACTTAATTTTTTAACTTAATTTTTTTTTAATTAACCCTTAATTTTTTAAGGGCCTAAAAACACTTAGAAAAGTAATAGAATTTCAAAGGACTGTGATGCTGCCCAATGAAGTCCTGGGGGGGGGGGGGGGGGGAGGATGGGGAAGTTGAAAAATGCAGTGTGAATAGCCTTCTCTGACTTTGTTCCGCTACCACATGCTATTTTCTGTATTAACGGCAGTAAGATGATTCTGAAAGGAGGAGATAACAGTTGAAAAGTGTTTTGAAACCCAAAAAGTCTACAAAGTGAATAATCAATAGCTTGACTATATAAGCAAAGATTCTTGCACTCACCATCTCTATTAGTTTCCCATTCTACATTTTCTTCTTCACTTTCGGGAGTTCTCTCCTTAGTGATTTTAATGTCTTCCTTTTCCCTATGTCTCCCTCTCGAAGATTCTTTCTAAAAAGTATATATATACATACAGATTACCATATTTTTTAAACATTACGAGATAGTTACTATAATACAGAATATTTCTAGCTTCATCTTTGTTTCATTAAAGAATCTAGCAAATAATCACTTATCCACTAAGTAGAAGCGACAAGTTCTAGTGTAGCACCATCATGAAAACACTGTATTTTATCAAACAGCAACTTGGTAAAAGTAAGGAATAAGATTTTAAAATATACAATGCAAATATTTACTAAGCACTGGATAGTCTAAAACATACCAAGTTTCTACTTCTAAGTTTCTAGGGGGAAAAGACAGTTTAAAATGGATAAAAAGAAACAAAAGGATTTTTAAGTGACTATACTAAAAAATGACTAAAAATGACTAAAAATGGCTACATTTTTCACAGTAGACTCAGAAATACTGATCTAAAACTTACCATACACTTAATGTAACAGCATTTTCCTGCACACTTAAAGATTAAATCCAAACTCATTTGGTAATTTTACAAATGCTTTTTTAAAAAGATGTTCCCCTATTTTGATGAAATCAAAATGGTGGCTAAAATGGTTAGAAAATTAGTCCTTATACTATAGTTAAAAACATAAAAATTTACATTTTATTCCACGTGTAACAGTATCCTACAAACAGAACAGGGCGGTTTCAGCTTGTAAAATTTAATTAAATAACTATATAAGATAAAGACTCCAAACAACATTTTACTACGTGGTAAGAAAATAACCAGTGTTGTAGAATTGTTAACCTTCCTACCACAGCGTCTCACTTTTATTAACACTCTAAATCCTGACTATGTAAGAAACTAAAACTCAAGGACATTAATTGCTGAAAGTTCTTTCTGGGCATTACCAAACATAAAATGGCGCTGCTTACAACACAAATTAATTTCTCTCTGAAATCTTTTTTTAAAAAAATCTAGTATATATTATAATTGCCCTAAATTTTACATATTTAGGTACAAAGTCATGGTGTATCACTTGCTAAATGACACATATGGTATGAAAATAAAGACTGACAAAAATATTAGAAAAGGTTCTACAAGAGTGGAACCAGCCATAGAAAAATACTAGGAGGGAGGAAGGTATGAAGGGAGGGGAGGGGAGGGAAGGAAGGAAGGAAGGAAGGAAGGATAGACTAACTCCTATTTATATATAAGACAAAAGGAAAAAAAGGGACACAATTATTTTTATTCTTAAAATATATTCCATGGATTATCAATGAGGAACTATTCTATATCCCATGTAACTTTTCAGTGTTCTATGGATTAAACTTACTATAATCTTACATCAGTACAATTTATATCAAAAAAATTTTATAGGAAGTTGTCTCCAAATTATTGAAAAATATAGTTTTCTACTTAAAGTAGCATGTAATACCCAACTACTAATTTAGTTGAAAAGGATTTCAGAGAAGTAGTAGTTGATACTGCAAAATAAAATAACCTGCAAGTGTGTAGCAAAGTATTTTTAACAGATTTAGAACTAAAAATGCAATCATCTCAATAAATATCATTAATAACATAAATATTTCCAATATTCACCCTATATAAATAAATTATGTAATTTTTGAATTGCTATTGTTTTTTTAATACGACAGAGTAGCTTGTCACCTTATTTCTTTTAAATGCAAACATATTAATTAGATGTGCAGCTGGGGGTGGGGAGGGCTGGGCGGCTCAGTCGGTTAGGCATCAGGTCAAGATCTCATGACTTTGGCTCAGGTCATGATCTCACGGTTCGGAGTTAGAGCCCAGCATCAGGGTCTCTGCTATCAGCACAGAACCCACTCTGGATCCTCTCTCTCCCTCTCTCTCTCTGCCCCTCCTCCCCTCCTCTCAAAAATAAATATTAAAAACATTTTTTAAAAAGATGTGCAGCCGTTTGATTATTATTTATTCTAAATTAGTCATCCCAGAACATGTACATGTTGAAATACTTGTTAATGAACTAAAGCATTTCAGCCAGTACACTTGGGATGAGATATTTTAAGAATTCAGAATTTTTTTTGGACTTCAAAGTATGCTAAGTAACAACACCAACAGGGTCTACAGCAGCAACCTGTGCTCAAACATACTAATATTTTTGTAGCAAAACATGAAATCGCCAATTGTATAAAGACTATAATTAGCTTCATGTCAATTAAAATTAGGTTTTGCTGTCAAACAAATCTATGCCTCACTTAGAAAAGCTGGTATTAAAAATTTCTTACATTTCAGAAATGCAATAAATGATTGCAGGCTTTTACTTTAAATTATTTTCATTTTATTTTTAGTTTACAGTACATTCACATTTATTCCATAAACATCATATGTATGGATAGGTAATATTCATTATGAATTTTATTTTTTAATATCTTTTTAAATTTTAAGGTTTTTCATTTTTGAGAGACAGAGACAGAGTGTGAGCAGGGGAGAGGCAGAGAGAGAGGGAGACAGAATCCGAAGCAGGTTCCTGGCTCTGAGCTGTCAGCTGAGCCCTGATGCGGGGTTCGAACTCACAAACCACAAGATCAGGACCTAAGCCAAAGTCGCATGCTTAAATGAGCCACCCAGACACCCCATGAATTTTAATTTTAGATAGTAAAGAGGCATTGCCAAGAATTTGATTTAAAAAAAGCTCTGAGGCTAAAAAAAAGTTGAAAACCAATTATTACAATAATTTGATTAGCAACTAAAGTCATAAAATGTTAGGAGTCTCTGTAAATAACATAATCCAACCTTCTCTTGCCCTATGTAGGAAATCTCTTAAATATCATATACCTATGGAAGTCTTAGTAGATGAATATAAGGAAAAATATTTACTCCCTAGGTCACCACTGATCTCTCTTCACTGTTATGCCCCTTAGTCCCCATTTTCAGACAGCTCTTAAGTATCAAAAAATTCTTTCTTATACTGATCACAACTCTCTTACACCTCTCCAGAATTTCTGATTGGAATCAGTTCCGACCTCTAGATCATGGGAAAATAAATCTAAACATCTGTCACCCATCAGCCCTTTAAATATCTGAACACTGTTACTAAATCTCTTCAACATCTTCTTAGACAAGGCCAAAGATACACTTCACATTGATCACACATCAACATTTTGGAATTTTCCCACTTTATCACTCTGTCATTTTCCCTGGGCACGTCAATCTGCCAATGTAATTCAATAAAACATGAAAACTAAAATTAATCTAGTCTTGCCACAGCAGCACACAGCATATGGCTTCTGCCTCTCCTGGTGTAGAACTGAAATTATACTTGCATTAATAAAGTCTAACTTATTTTGCAGGATAAGTTTTGGGTGGAGCTTACACAAGGTACTATAAGCTTACAAACTACGTAAGTTTGAAGTACAGTCACATAAAATAAGGTGAACTTCAGGGCTGGGTGATGTAGTAACATACTGAAATCATTAGACATCAAACTTTCTTGTGTTGTTCCTCTCACAGCTCTGCCCTTCCTACTGCTGACTTCACATTAAGGCATGTTTCTTTTCCCATAAGAAGCAATCTAGGTTCTCCCAGTGTGCTCTCCCTCACTCACAAAATGAGAATTCGTTCCTTCAGTTTGAGTGGGCCAACTTCAGTCACATGACCACATCTAAATCAATAACAAACCGATCAATAAATCAAAAACTAATACCAAAGTAATGGCCGCAGGTGAAATGACTCAGGCCTGGTTCCTCAATCAACCGAATTAGCAAAGAGAATGGGATTATTATGACTGAATTAGACTAATCAGGCCCCAGCAGTGAACCAGGGTCAATTCCCCAAAACCACGATGCATCTACAAAATGAAAAAGTGATGGGATGGGTTCTGGTGAGTGCAAAGCAATTTACACCACACTTTTGGAACTACGCTTCACCTCTTCAAAGTACAAGGCCACACTTGCAACGATTTCATAGGCCAACACAAAACAGACTGTCCAACCTAGTAAACATTTTCTCTGTTCACCTTTACGATTCACGTTTCAGACCCTCCTTCTGAATCATTTGCACTACCTTCCTGACGCGTGTCTTTTTAGACATTCTCTATTTAGTGAAGTTCTCCTAGTAGCCAACACTCAATTTTATCTAAAAATGTCTGTATTATATCTTCATTCTTAAAAAACAGTTTTGCTGGATATATAACTATGGGTTGACAGATTTATCTTAACATTTTGGAAATATTATCCCACTGTCTTTTGGCTTCCATTGTTACTGATGTCATTCTGTTGCTTCTTTGTAGGAGGAGTTCCCTTTTTTTCTTGGGGTGTTTCTGGTATTTTCTCCATGATTCTGGTATTTTACAACTGCATAATAATATTCCATTTGATATGTATTGTGCCTTCTGTAGCTTTGTCTCATCAATTACAGAAAATTCATAGCACTACTCCTTTCAATAATTGACTCTCCTACATTCTATTTTTTCCTGGAGTTCCAATGAGAGGTACATTAGACTTTCTAAGTATTTCCCCCAAACTTGTGAATCTCTTCAACATTATCTGTAACCTGTATTTATGTGCTGTATTCTGGATAAATTTTTCAGCTCCATCTTCCAATTCAACAACTCTGTCTCCACAGATGGACCGAAAGGCTTAGTCTCTGACCTGCTCTAATACTAGTAAAAGTCGTAAGGTCACCACTAGCTTTCACATTTACTATTTAATTCCCTGTTCTTGTTTCTTTGTTTTTGCTGCTGTTTTACATTTTTGAGAAAGCAGCAATGCATTTAAAATGTGTTTGTTGTCACTTATTCAGGATCTAGTTTTACTGTAGTAAGAGGACCCTCAAAGTATATAGTCCATAATAGTGCTGAAAGGGAAAGTTAAGACTAACAATTCTAAAAAAATAAAAATAAATTTTTTAAAGCCTAACAATTCTTTAGCAATCACATCAAGCTTTGTCTACTGCTTAAAGTAGAGCCAACTATTTCCCTTTGACTTATCCACAACTATTAGTTCAAGCCACCCTAGGCCATACGAGTGCAACTGACATTTTGTTCCTAAAGTCTGTTTATCCCTAAAACATGTTTGTTCTTTGTTAATGACAGGGAATGGTATTAATATGTATTAGATGAGACAAAGAAGATGGGAAGGGGAAAAAAATGTACTTCAACTATCTTTTCCATTTATCCCACATAATCTCATTGCATTTCCTTACACCTTTCTAAAATTACTTAGGGGGTCCCTCGGGGGCTCAGGTGGTTAAGCCTCAGACTCTTAATTTCGGCTCAGGTCATGATCTCATGGTTTGGGAGATCAAGTCCCGCATGGGGCTCTGCAGGGATTCTCTCTCTCTCTCTCTCTCTCTCTCAGCCCCTCCCCTACTACTCTCTCTCTCTCACACACACACACATACACTCTCTCTCTCTCTCTCAAAACAAACATTCTTTAAAAAATTAAAAAAACTAGTTGGAGAAACTTCCTTTGCAACTAATAGATAAAAATATCACAGAACATTTGGTCAAAAAATAACTCCCTTATATACCAATGAAGTTCCCCCCTTGTACTAATATTCACTTTAAAACTGTGTAAATTTGTCCATTACTAGCTTAAAGCTATTATTGTTCCTAGTAATAATTCTCTATTATATTGAAGAATATCAAGTTTTAAACACTCAATGTTTCATACAAAGGATTTTGTCTTCCCATCTTTTAAAGAATAATGATTCCCAACCCTTTTGCTCTAAAAATATGCTTAGTTACACAAAATACTAACATTATTAGTGAATTCTTAATTTTCTGTCAGAAGCTCTAGGATTAATGTTGATCCACATTTTTCTTGCCTATAATTTATTACCACATTTTTACACCAAAGCTATTAACAATCAGAAAAAACTATTACTGAGATTATGGTTCTCACCTGAATGTTTTGAAACCTTTTCAAGTGGACACTTCTGATGAAGGTTGAAAACTTTAAAAAATGAACAATAATGGTTCATTGATTTTTGGCCTGAACATTAGCCCAGCTAACTCAGCCCAGTCTATAGACAGCTATTAGAACAAGCTGACATTGCGAAATTTTAAATTATTCATAGATTACAATCTCAGATCCTTTCAATATTACAGAAACACAGACAGTTAAGAAATGTAGATCTGTATTTGGGAAACTGTAGTATATTTTGTTTATAACCACTGAAGAAAAATCCCATGATAGGGTTAATGGAGATTTTCTTTTATGAAGTGATCACAAAAATTACATTGTTTCACAATAAGCAGAGCCACAAATAAATAAGGTTTATACTTCAAAGGACATTCAACAGATCACCAAAATCAAGTCCTCTCTAAACACTGCGTTAAAAACATTACCATGAAAAAAGAACAGTTTTTATCGTTGTATCTGTGCATCATACACACAGTGAAGTGCAGCAAGTATAAGAGAGGTGGGGAAAAGTAGACAGAGACACAAGACACTTCAACAAGATAGTCTCAAATCAAGACCTCAAGTAGACAATGATATTAAAAATAGAGAAGATCAAAACAGTAGATATTTTAGATATACTTGAGAAGCTGAAAACCAAAAAAATAGGAAATACTCCATCCTTTCAAGCACACAGGGAAAATTTAGATAAACTGACCTTAGGCCACAAAAAAAATCTCGGTAAAGTTGAAAAAAATAGAAATATAAAGAGTAATAGCAGAGAAGTTATTGTTTTTAATGGAAATAATGTACACACACATGCACACACACATACAACAAACAAAAGGCTCTTCGACCTAAAATTTTTAAATGTACAATTAAAAACTTATTGGATAATAGGTAAAATCCAAACCTAAAGAGGAGAATTTCTTGAAAATAATGATAATGAAAACATGACATATAAGATCAGATCCATAAACTCAGCTAAAGCTTTTAATGGAGAAAAGCTTTAATACTAATATAAATCAAATGAGAATAAATAAATGCTCAATCAATTCAAAAAGAAAAAGGAACACAGTAAAGCAAAGACAGAATAAAAGAAAAAACAAATAAATATATTAGAAAAGAGAAAGAACTAATCTATAAATCCAAAAGCCAACTCTCTGAAAATCATTGGCTAACCGAAATCAAGAAAAAAGGGAAAAAACAAAAGTATCCCGAATCAGACATAACAAAATAAAAATAGGCATTAGAACAAAGAAAAATAAAGAAAAACATGAGATTTCTTCACAACTCTATGTAGAAAGTTTTAAAACCCAGAGGAAATAATTTTTTAGAAAAATACAATTTGACAAAATTGACTTCAAAGCCAAAAGTCTAATTTCCATAAAAAAATAAAGAACTTTTCATAAAACAGTACCAGACTTTTTTTTTTTTTTTAACGTTTATTTATTTTTGAGACAGAGAGAGACAGAGCATGAATGGAGGAGGGGCAGAGAGGGAGACACAGAATCTGAAGCAGGATCCAGGCCCTGAGCTGTCAGCACAGAGCCCGATGCGGGGCTTGAACCCACAGACCACAAGATCATGACCTGAGCTGAAGTCGGACACTTAACTGGCTGAGCCACCTAGGCGCCCCCAGACTCAGTTGGTTTCACATGGGAATTTTACCAAACCTTTAAAGAGCAGAAAATCCCAGTACCACTTAGGATATTCCAGAGGGAAAAATTAGTAGTATTTTGTTATTATACAGTACTTGGACTACTTGTGAAGCACTAGAGTGTTATTTGAAAGTAAACTGGAATTAGTTGTAAATGTACACTGCAAACTCTAGTGCAACCGCTATAAAAAAGTGAAAATGAGTAAACTGATACGCTAGAAAAGGAGAAACTGGAATAATATAAAATTGCTCATTAAAACCATAGTAGGCACAAAAAGAGTGGAAGACAAAAGGAACAAAGAACAATGGTAACAAACAGAAAACAGTAACAAATATAATAGACATTAATTCAATTATATGAATACTTCCTTTAAACATCAATGGACTACATCAATGAAAACAGACTGTCAGAGTGGACTAAAAAATAAGACCCAAATACGTGCTGTCTACAAGAAATAAATTTATATATAAAGACACAGGAAAAAAAGGAAAAGAGATGGAGAACGATATACTGTGCTAATACTAATCAAAAGAGAGTGGATGTAGCTATGTTAATTTCAGACAGAGCAGACTTCAAAGCAAGAAAAGTGACCAGGGACAAAAAGAGACGCTACATAATGATAAACCAGTCAATTCTCTAAGAAGACATAAAAATCCTTAATATATATGTGCCTAACAACAGAGTGTCAAAATACATAAGGTAAAAACTGATATAAACTGTAAGGAAAAGGCATGATCCACTATTACAGTTGGAGACTTTAACACCGCTCTGTCAAAAATGGACAGATCTAGCAAGGAGAAAATCAGTAAGAACATAGTTTAACTCAAAAGCACCATCAATCTATACTGGATACAACTGACGTCTATAGACTACTTCATCCAACAACAGCAGAATACACGTGTTTCTCAAGCTCATAGGGGACACTCACCACAAAACAGACCATGTTCTGGACCATAAAACACACTTTTAAAAGAACAGACATCACACAATGTTTGCTCCCAGACCACAATGTAATTAAACTAGAAATCAATAACAGAAAGCTAGTTGGAAAATCCCAAAATATGTGGAGATTAAACAACACACTTCTAATTAACACATGACTGAAAGAAAAAACCTCGAGAGCAATTTAATAATATTTCAAATTAAATGAAGCTGAAATACAACTTATCGAAATTTGTGGAATGCAGTGAAAGCAGGGTTTAGAGAAGAATTTACAGCATTTCTAAAACTCTAAAATCCATAATCAAAGCTTCCACTTCAAAAAACTCGAAAAAGAACAGCAAATTAAATCTAAAGTAAGCAGTGAAAAAGAATAAAAATTAGAGCAGAAATTAAAATTGAAAACAGGAATCAACAGAGAAGAATCAAAGAAACCTAAAGCCAGTCTTTGAAAACATCAATAAAATCAATAAGCTAGTCAGGCTAACTAGGAAAAAAAGAGAGAAGACATAAGTTAGTAATATCAGAAACAAAAGAGGAGACATTACTACAAATCCCAAGGACATTAAAAGGATAATTAAGGAATACTACAAACAATGCTACGACCACAAATTTGATAACCTATATGAAATAGTCTAATTTCTCAAAAAAAGACAATCTGCTAAAACTCATACATGAAGAAAGACAATCTGAGTAAGCCTATATCCATTAAAGAAACTGAAACAATAATTAATAATCTTCTAAAACAGAAAGCACCAGGCCCAGGTGGATTCACATGCAAAATTTTATCAAACATTTAAGAAAGGAATTAGAGCAATTCTCTAGTCTTTTTCAGAAAATAGAAGCAGAGAATACTTCCTGACTCATTCTATGAAGACAGCATTTAATAGCAAAATACTTAATATCAAAACCAGACAAAGACACCACAATCTTCTTGTAATGACAAATATTTCTTAAGAACATAGATGCAAATATCCTGAAAATATTAGCAAATCAAATCCATCAATATATAAAAAGATCTGCCCAACACAACCTAGTGGGATTTATACCAGGTATGCAAGGTTGATTCACCAATCAAAAGTCAATTAAAATAATCCATCACATCAACAGACTTAAGAAAAAATCATGTGATCATTTCCATAGATACAGTGAAAGCATTTGACAAAATCTAACATCCATTCGTGATAAAAACTCTTAGCATACTACAAGCAGAGGGGAACTTCCTCAACTAGAGAAACAAAACTTAGGAAACTAAACATACTCATACCATACAATCCTATAGTGGCATTCCTTGGAATTTACCCAAACAAGGATGTTTATAGCAGCTTTATCCAAAATTGCCAAAACTTGAAAGCAACCAAGGTATCCTTCTAAAGACGAATAGATAAACTATTACCTGACACATCCAGATAATGAAATATTGTTACAGGGTTAAAAACAAATGAGCTATCAAGCCATAGACATGGCAGAATCTTAAATGCCTATTGTTAAGTGAAAGAAGCCAATCTAAAACGTTTCAATACTGTATCATTGCAATTACTGGACATTCTATAAAAGGAAAAGCTCTGGAAACAGTAAAAGAAACAGTAGTTACTAGGAGATAATAGGAAAGAAAAATGAATAGGCACAGAGAATTTTTAGGGCAGTCTAACTACTCTGTATGATACTATAGTGGTGAACATGTCATTATACATTTGTCCAAACCTATAGAATGTACAGGAGTAAATCCTAATACAAACTATGACCGTTGAGTGATAATGATGTGTCAATGTAGGTTCACTAATTTTAAGAAATGTATCACTTTGGTTCAGGATATTTCGAGTGTGGGAGGTTGTGACTGTGTGGATGTAGGGAGGATATGGGAAATCTTTGTACCTTCTGATCAATTTTGCTATGAACCTAAAACTGAAAAATAAAGTATTAAAATAAAATAAATGAAAAAACAAGGAAATTATCTGCACCCAATATCATAAATAAATTATCCCTACAAGACAGGAATTCTAAAAATAGAAAAGGAAAAAACCAACCCTCCCCCTCCCCCCGCCAAAAAAAATCAAAAATAGGCAGGAGACATGAACAGAATTCACAGAAAATGTTCCTTATCTATAGGAAGATGTCTAACTTCATTCATAAGAGTAACATAAATAAAAATTATACACCCTATTTTTTCCTATCAAATTGGCAAAAATTAAAAAATTTGACCACATATGCTAACAAAGTAGGGAAAAAAAAAGGCACCATCATACACTGCAGGCAACAATGCTTTGAAAAAGAATTGTCATTATTTAGCAAAATTACATAGGATTTTACTCTTGACACAGCAGTTCCATTTGAGGGCTTTATCTCTTCCTAAGACACACTTAAAAAAAAACCCAAAAACAAGTGCACAAAGCTCTTCACTGAAGTTCTATTTGCTGCAGCAAGACTGAAATAAATGTCTGCAGTAGAAGACTGCATTCATTAAACAATGTATGATACATTCATACAATGAAGTACTACGTAAATGTAAAAAGACATAAGAAATATCTCTACATATTGCTATGGAATGGTCTCCTAGATACAGTAATAAGTAAACACAGCAAGGTAAAGAAAATGTATACAGTATGTTACCTTTTATCTAAGAAAAAGAAGAAATACCCCTACATAAACAGTAATTTGTGTATGTACTCATATACATACAATTTGGATCTGTATGTGTGTGTGTGTTAAAACAGCGGTATAATCCACAAACTACTAAAACTGGTTACCTAGTGGTAATAGGGTGGAACAATCAAGAGATAAAAAGACTTTTCTGAAGGTAAACTGTTTGGGAGATTTAACTCTGCAACCATGTAAATGTTTTATGATGAAAAAACAAAATGAAATAAAATAAAAAGAAACCCTAGAACAAAAAACAAAATTAAATAAAGCAATGCAACTGTTATCAATTTTGTGGTTTGACCTCAGAGAAGAACTGTTTCAAGTGACTTGACATACAATACTTTGATTATATGTCCTTAACAGATTTCACAGGTATTTCCCTAATGGGATATATCCTAAGAACTACAAAGAAATCTTAAACTGTTCTCAGTAATATTATTAGTGATATTATTGTTATTCTGGAACTCTTAAACATAAGATAATGCAACTGAATGTCAACAGGGACTCTAATAGCATACTAGCATCCGTACAAGTACTGAAAATAGTGCCAAAAATTACTTGTCCGTGATATAAACCTAGTACACAAAAGGGGCCACAACTCAAGTCACTGTCTTCCCCATCTTACTTAATGGTATCGAAAACCTACTTAGGTTTAACATGTCCCCTCCACTCATTCTTTTGGTCATCAAATCCTACTGACTCTACCTCGCGCCTCTGTGTTAAATTTAGTTCCACTGTGTTAAATTTGGTCAGACTGCCCAAACACATCCTTTGCAATAAAAATGTTACATGAGCCACATATGTAATTTCAGGTATCACTGTTTCCATATTAAAAAGAAAAAAGAAACAGGGAAAATTAAAATTCTGATTATCTTTAAGCCAGTCTATCCAAAATACTGTCATTTCAACATGTAAACAAAAATTATTAATGAGCTACTTGACTTTTATTTTACATATCAAGGCTTTGAAATTCACTACGTATTTTACACTTACAGAACAGCTCAATTCAGACTAGCCCCATCTCAAGTGTTCAGCAGCCCCGCTGGAGCACAGATGCCCAAGACCACCAGAGGTTCCAACACTGGCTACACATCAGAATCACTTTTCATTCATTAAGTGAACTTACTAGTTGCAGGGTCTAGAGGCGAATCTGTGAACAAGAATAGATTCCTGGCGTACAAATCTCTTTTCTCTTGCCAAACCCTGACTGACACATTAAGACTATTCACAATCTGATCGACCTAATCCACCTCTTCAGCCCTTATCACAAATTCACATGCTATAATTTCCATTCTTTAAACACATTTCTTCACAGATTCTCAAACACACTAGTCCTTTAAAACTCCTTATTGTTAGTGTGTTGGTTTTTTCCTCTTCCTAAACTTTCACTGCCCCCTCTTTCATCCTACCTATCCTTCAACACTCAGGGCAAATATCCTTTCCCTCTGTGAAATGTTCTGTGGTTCCCCATGGAGGTATTTACTCTCTCCACTGTGTGTTTTATTCATCTCTCTGTCATACTATCGTACTTTATAGAATTACAATTTATCTACTGATGAATGTCTCCCCACAAGATCATGGGTTATCCACCTCATAACTCAGACACACTGGAGCTGGATTCAGTGGGACAGAAGGGGTAGAATTATAGTTATTTTGTGAAAAATCACACACAACCTATCTTAGCAACACTGTTATCTAACCTACAGGTGCCCCTACCTAAACTAAATGACTTTCCCATAGAAATTTATTACATTAAGATCAGCAGGCCCATGTGCTGCAGTAGGAATATCACAGAAACGAACAGCACTTGTTATCCTGCCAGACAGATCACTCTAAACAGTTAATACCCCGGTATCCTAGCTTATTAACAGTCTTCTCTAAGTTTGGATAGTCAATTTCCTAAAACCTTATCACTCTTGAATCTTCTAACTATAACCCTGAGGTATGCATGGCATTCAGCACCTTTGAGGGCTTTCTCTTCTAGAGAAAGTAAAAATCAGGCTTAAAAATTTTTTTTAATGTTTGTTTTTAAGACGGGGGTGCAGAGAGCAAGGGAGACAGAGGAACCAAAGTGCGCTCTGCGCTGACAGTAGAGAGCCGGACACGAGGCTGGAACTCATGAACTGTGAGATCATGACCTGAGCCAAAGTCTGACACTCAATTGGCTGAAACACCCAGGTGCCCCAGGCTTTAAATTTCTTAATGTAATGTCAACTTAGCTGTCTACTAAACTGATAATGCTGAACATATAAACTTTTATGATCAGCACACACTTAGATTTAGGTATCTGTTAACAACCTAAATCTCCAAAGCTGATGTTCATCTCCTATAAAGGGCCTAAAGCCAATTTAGATTAGACAGGAAGGCTGAGAGTTATTCTCACACCTGTCCACACCATTTTCCAACAGTCACCATGGACCAGCTACTCATGCTACTTTGTTTTACATGTATTTTCTTCACAGTAACACATTGATATAGCCAACAACTCCATTTTACAGATAAGGAAACTGACAGTAAAGTTAAAAAACAATTCCTAAAATAATGTCTTCAGAATACGAATTCCAGATGTTTGCCCTTTAAACTATAGCCCATTTAGTGGTGTGCTACAGTCAGGTCCACACTGACTCACAAGAGCCAACTGTTAAATTTTTAGGAACTGCACAAGCCACTGTTAAACGGAGCTATGATTAAAAATTAAATCATAGGGACACCTGGGTGGCTCGGTCGGTTGGGCGTCTGACTTCGGCTCAGGTCATGATCTCAGTTTGGGACTTTGAGCCTCACATCGGGCTCTGTGCTGACAGCTCAGAGCCTGGAGCCTGCTTTGGATTCTGGGTCTCCCTCTCTCTCTGCCCCTTCCCTGCTTGTGCTCTGTCTCTCCCTTTCTCTCTCAAAATAAATAAACATTAAAAAAAGAAAATTAAAAAAAAATTAAAGCATATAAGCTGACAGTTAAATAATAAAAACAAAGGTACTACTTATTCAAAACTCACTTCCTAAATATTTTAGTACACTTTACTTGAGGTTAATTACACTTATTATATATGTGTATATACATCTGTGTGTGACATACATGTGAATAATACTATATAATGGTGTGAAAACGAGTATCTCTTCTCAACTCTGTATTCAGTGATATCACTTTGCCAGCTTGAGACCGAGCACAATGGGAGTACTTACACAAAAGAAACTGGCAAATCCTACAAAGCATGGCTCCCCACGCCCCAAGTGGTTGTTACACATTACTAGCAAACCACAAGTTCGCTCCTTATTCTGAATAATCAGTTATTTCAATATGCAAAATTTGCAAAATGCAAAATGCAATTTTCAGCCTCTATCCAGAAACTCTCATTCAGTAGATCAGGGGTAGAGTATCAGCATGTATTTTGCAAAAGACTATCCTCTAAAAACCTTCTGATACATACCTGTAGCTGAGAAGTACTCTTTGAGATTTCTAAAGCAGTATTGTGGATCATATCGGATGTTAGAAGCTACAAACTTAAAACTGCACTACTTTAGGTTCCCAAAGAGAAGTCTCTACAAACTATAACGTGAAACTGTAACACAGCTTTTTTATCAAGGATCAAAGACAATCACAGGAAAGCTTCTATAAAGCGTAAATTATCAGAAACGTTTCTGTTTAAACAATAATCTTAATAAAAAGATTATAATATGAGACAACTAAGATATCCACATGAAAAAGAATAAGGCTGGACCATACATAAAAATTAACTCAAAATGGATCAAAGCTAAAGCTCTAAGATTCTTTGAAGAAAACACGGCATAAATCTTTGTGACCCTGAATTAGACAATGGTTTCTTAAATAAGACACCTAAAGCACAAACAACAACAAAAACACAGATAAACTGGATTTCATCAAATTAAAAACATTTGTGCTTTAAAGGACATCATCAAGAACATAAAATGATAACCCAAAGAATGGAAGAAAACTTTTAAAAATCATATGTAAGGAATTTGTATCTAAAATACATAGAGTTGAAGGGGCACCTGGGTGGCTCAGTCCGACTTCAGCTCAGGTCATGATCTCATGGTTTGAGAGTTAGAGCCCCACGTTGGGCTCTGTCCTGACAGCTCAGAGCCTGAGACTGCTTCAGATTCTCTCTCTCTCTCTCTCTCTCTCTCTCTCTCTCTCTCTCTGCTCCTCCCCCACTCATGCTGTCTCTCTCTCAAAAATAAACATTAAAAAAAATTTTTTTAAATATATAGAGTTGTTACAAATCAACAATAAAAAGACAACCCAATTAAAACATACGCAAAGGATTTGAATGAACATGTCTCCTGAGAAGGTATGCATGTCGCCAATAAGCACAGGAGACGATATTCAGTATCATTAGCCATCAGGGAATTGCAAAAACTACAATTAGATTACCATGTCACATCCATTAAGATGGCTATAATCGATGACTTAGGTAATAGCAAATGCTGATAAAGACATAGAGAATTGAAAACCTCCTACACTGCTAACAAGAATGTAAAATGGTGTAGCTGCTTCGGAAACCAATCTAGCAGTTGCCCAAAAAATTAAACATAGAGTTGCTGTATGATGCAGCAATTCTACTCCAGGATATAAATCCAAGAGAAATGAAAACATGTGTCCACTCAAAAAATTGTGTATGGATGTTCATAGCAGCATTATACCTAAAAGCCAAAAAGTGGAAACAACCCAAATGTTCATCTACTAATGAATGGATAAACATGATATGTTAATACAATGGAATATTATTTGGCAAAAACAAAGAATAAAATATTGATGTATCCTATAGTCTTTCATGAACCTTGAAAACTCTATGTTAAGTGAAAGACACTAGTCAAAAACAAAACCACATATTGCGTAACTCCAGCATTATGAAATATCCACAGCAGGCAAATCTATAGTGATCGTAAGTGGAATAGTGGTCACCTAGGGCTGGTGGTCAGTTGGATGATACAAGTGTGACCACTAAAGGGTACGGGGTTTCTTTTCAGGGTGATGAAAATGCTCCAAAATTGACTGTGGTGATGGTTGCTTGACTCTGGGAATATACAAAAAACCACTGAAATGTACACTTGAAATGGATGAACAGTATGGTATGTGAGTTATATCTCAATAATCTGTTACACATACACATAAATTTCTTAAAAAAAATTAACTCAGGAAGAGATTTCCATTTCTGAAAAACTGATGTCTTCTTTTATTCAATAAGTTATACTGAAGCATCGATTTATATATTGATATAAATTTATATACTTATACAACCACCAAATTATATATAATCATCAATTATATTTCTCTTCTGGCTTCATTACCAGGAAATTCACCACTGAATTTGTGGTCACATGTGCTTTCCTTCACCTAAGTTCTCTAGTTCAGCTTCCATCACCACCACGCCTGCTTTCACTGTTTTAATTTCTAAGTGTTCTACTGTAACCCACTTCAATCTTTCTTAGAAGCAAGCAGGATAGGACAGCTGACTGAATTCTGAAAACTTCAGGATACTTTTAGATGCTCAGGATGCCCACCAAGATACAGAAATCCTATGAAGTTCAGCTTGGGCTCTGCTAACCAATTCCCTTCACCTTAATTAACTACCATCAAGAACTAATTCAGAGAATTAGGAATTTTCCCAGAGGATGTTTTTCCTCTAAATTACATTATTCACATAAAACATTATAACCTGGTATTACACATTTACCATATATTTAGCACCCAAGATACTATTTTGAGTGGAACGTAAATAATAAATCACTACCGAAATTAAACTTTATTTTGGGAAATTCATTCCTACCCTAACAGGTGAGGATGACTCCTCTGTGTTTCGTTTCTGGGACTCAGTGTCCACATCTTGGCGCTTATTCTTCATTCTTTCTCTAAGATCCCCTGTAGGTCTTTCTGGTGACCTTTGAACCGAAAAAACAAAAACAAAAGAAAAACAAAACAACAAAAATCTATATTCATATAACATTTATAAGACTATATTTATAGAAATACCTCACAAATCAATAAAAATTTTCTAACTGTCCATGGCTCCTAATGTTCAGAAAAATAATTAATTTGCTTGAGCTTAAATATTAATATATAAATAATATGAGCATCACTTACAAGTTTTCTCCTAATACCAACCAGAAGTGTACACATTAAAATTCCATGGGGAGGCAGGTACTAGTGATAAGAATAAAAAACTGCATGTGAGCTGAGAAAAAGGAATTTGCAATTAGCAGCTTAACTTGTTTTTCTAAAAATCACATAAATGTATTACTTGTATTTGAAGTAAAAAGTCAGAAGATAAAGTTTTAAACCCCAACGTTGTAAAATTAATCAAAAGTCAACATTAGTGGTATTTTCATATGTACACGTATGTGGTTGGATGCAATGCCAACAACTGAGAATTACCCACCTCAAGAATCATGGCAAATATAGGATTTTTCTGTTATTCTTATAACTCTTCTTAAATTTGATATTGTTTCAGAACAGAAAATAGTTAAAGGATTCAAAGCAAGATTTAGGCAGCGGACTTCCTTTAATTAAGAAAAATCATACATACTTATATTCAACACTGTAAACCTTAATAACTTATACTGAAAGTTCGATAAACAGCTATCCAATTATTTTCACACCATTATTAAGTAAGAAAACAAAACAGAGATGGAAAACACACTATCTTTAAAGAATATTCCTAGAGGATCTTTAAAAAAGAGCAACAGAAGTCAAGGAGTGGTATGTCCCTCACTGGCTAACAAAAAATACTGTATACATATTTTTAAAGATAAAAAGAAATCACATAGACATTTACATCTATTTCAATAGTTGATCAAGCAAATCAATTCCTTTATCAATCAGTACAAAACAAATGATTAATGAAGAAATAATTCAGTTAACTCATGTTACAGGCTCTCATTAATATTTATATGTATATTTTATAAGACTATATTAAACACTTTAACAGTTAAATCTGACCTTGAAAGTGAAACTTATTATGAACCAGTACTTAAAGGCTTTAAATTTTAATTATGATGTACATGTAAATCTTCTGTGCCCTGGTTTCCTTTATATAATAAGACAATTTATTATGAACTTGTTTCTATCCTAAACAGCACCTGAGTGCTCTACATACAGTGAATGCTCAATAAATGACTCAAATATCTTGTGACTAAAAAAGCATTTCTGAAATACACGGGTTTTCTTTCCATCTTTGAATCACATTACGAACTACATTCTCTTCCCTATAAAAAAAAAGGAAAAAAAAGACAAAGCCAAAGAGGGTTATCAAACGGAAAAACATGCACAAAGTTAAAAAATCCTTTATTCCAAGTCTAGTAATGACACTGTATTTTTCCATTTTAGGCCAATTTCTCTGCCCATTTTCCTCAAAATTACCCCTTCTATAAAAATTTTCTGTCAGTTAACAACGAATTTCACAGATGAATTAAAGTATGTATTAAAGTGTGGTAATAACATAAACAAAACATTAAAATTATTGAAATACTTTACCCAGGTGTGTATTTTTACAGATACTTAAACATATAAAAGAAGTGGTTTTCCCACATTAACAGAGGGCACAGATGACAATCTAAATACAAATAAAACAGAGTATTCAGCATCACAAGTAAGCTAAAATGTATGTTTACATGAACAGAAAGCCAGTTCAGCGTTTGAATTTTAAATTCTATTAGGCCTCAAAATCTATACACACACACACATCAATTCACTTATTAAAAAAAAAACTGCAAATGCTAATGTTTGATTTTTACACTCTTGCTGTAGCCAAGGCAATCAGCACATTCAATTTTACGACTTGGTTAATTGTTTGTTTACCAATCAAGTTTAAACCGCTTTTGTGACAATCTTTACATATGTTACATATTTAAACACAATAACAAAATCGTGAACTGAACTGAAAGAAAAATAAAAGGGCTTTATTGAAAAATTTCATTTAGCTTTGCCTTTATCAAAGGCAAAAAAGATGTTCTAAATAGGTAGTAGTACCTTTATCCACATATAAATACATATTTTACATTAATACACAGTTTAGAGATTTGGCAGATGCATTTTAATCTACAGAGTCTGCAGTGGATTGTCTTTTGTCATTAAGATTTGAATTCAGAACATCTTAAAAAGCTAAAGTTATATCCATTTCAAATTTTAATATTTTAAGAGTTAAAAAGTCTCCCCTCAGTAAAAATAAATCCATAATATTCTATCTTAAACCATTTTAATACATAATGGGGGGGGGTAAGTCATACATACAAAAAAATCTGTTGGCAAAAACAATAAATACTGAGCAAATAATTTTAAAGCATACATTTTATTAATCTTGAAATTAACAACTAGAAAGATCTCGTTGATCTACCACCAAAAGAGAAAATCTGATCAAATATGTTTGTATTTCAGATTTTTATACTAGATAAATTACAAAAACCATCTTCTAACAGTATATGAACAATTCAAAGTTCTTAATTTACCTTCTATAATTGCTGCTATAACCTTTACCACGGGGTGAAGGGCCATGTACGAATCTACATGTGTTTCCATAGAGGCAGTTGCCAGTCTTCAGCCAATTACGGCACTGTGTCTAAGAGACAGATATTACTATGTAAATTTCAGATTTATTTCTGGATAAACGACGCTACAGGGACAAAATTAAAACAAATTCTACCAAAACTCCAGATAACCTGAGATACATTATCCCCCAAACAATAAAAATACCAGGGAAAAAAACATGAAAACTGTGACTCTTCTCATTCCTCTTTATGCTACTTGGTTTTAAAAATTTACTGAACATTCCTACAATAACCCGTTCACCTTTATGATACAAATCAGTATTTCAAGAATAGGATTATAAGACAACCCCTGTGACTGTTCTAGTGACAACTCACCTCTGCTGTACTGCCAGTGCTGGGTCCGAGCCTCTCAAATACACTGGGTCTTCGGGATGTGCTATCAGATATGGTCTTGGTATTTTCCACTGTGACCTTCCTTCTAATTTTTGACATTTTGTACTACTTTAACCAAAAAGAGAGAGAGGCAAAACTGTAAAATTCTTCCATTTTAAATTAACTGAGCCTATAACTTACATTTAGATAAAGCTGTAGATCACACTGCAAAATTATGGGGAATTTTTCTCAGGAGAAAAAAGGCATTGGAGAGGTCACAGGTAAACAGAGATAAACAGTTGGTATCTTCTAAGGCATACCTTCTTAGTAAATTTATAACAACTTTGGAACCTGTTGGCTACAATTTTACCTCTTCTGCAGAATGAATAATATTCTACTCATACAGTTTTCAAAGTACATTCAACCTCAGAAAACACACTGTAAAATGTTTAGTTTCTACGTTCCTTATAAAAGTTTCAAAACTTAGTTAACTATCCTTCAAGGAAAAGTTGTACTATCATTCTCTATCAACTACTTAACGGGAAAAGCTATGTCAAAGAGAACAGGAAATAAGATCAGGTGATAGCAGAAATTATGCTTTATACGGTTCATGACATTAGGTATATTCCAAAAAGCAGCTTGGGAGAAAAGTGAAAACTATTTAAGTATTTTCTCCACCTTACAGACCTTAAAAAAGAACAGTCTATTCAAGGACATTTATTTTCCAATTATATACATATAAAAAAAAAGTCAATGTTGATAAAATGACTTTCTTTCAAAATGGAACAGGCTACAGAACTAGAAGTCAAGATGTTTCTATAATTTATATACCACACTGACATAAAAATCAAAGATGCTAAAAGTGATGAACAGGCTACCTTACCATTTAGAAATAAGAAAGACAAATTGTACAAATATTTTACAAAAGTAAATAAAACATTTAAAACTGAAACCATAACAAAACAAATCCAAGTATATAATCAGGTGATTCAACTGGAAATGAAAACGTCAGATAACAGTATTATGATATACATTAGAAAACAATATTAAATTCCAGATCTAGAACAACTTAGTACATCACTCTGGGAATTGGGTAAGAACTGCCTAACTAAGACTCCAAAAAAAACCACTAACCCATTCAAATTTCATACAATCTAAATAGCTGAAATCTTATCAATAGTCAAAAGTTACTAGAATGAACAATCGCAGCCAAAGAGGCAAAAGTTCCATTTGGTACAGAACTGGTCTCCATAAAGTTCACAAATTCAAAAAGCTCTTTAATGTGGTTTCAAAACAAAGATACATAATTTGAAAGGAAATTAAATCATGAGAGTACCAAATCAAAACTTTAAAAAAATTATAAACAATATTTGGTTTAGTTAGATACTTCTTTTCAGGTCACATTTTTAAAAGAATCCTAAGAATAAGGACAACATTTGACAAATGAACAAAAGATAATGAACCAAGAGAAAAATAGGAAATGATAGAGTAGTTTTAAATTGGAAAAAAAGGTACAGTCTTATTCTTTAATATAAAATACAACCATTTTATTAATTAATATTTAGTAATTTAAAGAATTCAGAAAATAATTTTAGTTACAAATTTTTAAAAATTAGCATCGAGTGTCCCATAAATAAGAATTTGCTGCAACATGAAATCACATATGTGTCAAGTGTTCTCTGAGTAAGGAACTTTACAGCCAACTGTACATCCAACAGTTACTACTCTAAGATAATCTTTGATTTCATTCTCAGCCCAAATGAGAATTTACAGAGTAAAAGTTGGTAAAATTTCATGTACCCATTTGATTTACCAAACTAAAATGTTCTTTAGAGAGCTGAAAGCCAAGATAAAGGGAGCTGAGGAAAGATCTAGAAAACGTAGAGCTTTGATTAACTGAGAAAACCACTTTTTTACAATTTATATCAGAGCAGGAGGCAATAAAAAGTGAGTATGTCACAAAATATACAGGGAACGTTTAGAACAAAAGCATATTTAAAGTTTCATTATATGTTATTATAAGTACTAATACATAGATGCACATTATAATCCTCATTCACTAATTCAATTTTTAAAACATTTATTAATAAACTTAAAATTGAAGGAGTTCTAGAAGTTCCTTATTAGCTATTACCAGTTATTTAGAACTTGGAAAACAGGCACACCACCCCACCACACTGCCTCAAGAAGACTAACCCTAACCTTAACGTATTTCCCTCCACTCTCAAAGGAAATAGTTCTGCTCACAAAACTCCTATGTATCTCCGCATGCCAACACTTCCAACACACCCTCCTCCAAAAAAAAAAAAAAAAATTAATGGTAGTGCGTTCCATAATCGAGGCAAGAAGCTATTTATTATTATACCTAAAACACTGGTCATCTAGCATCTCCCTTCTTGTTTTTCTGAGGGCTCCTTCCTGCTCTGTAATCTGTTGCTTGGATCAGGACTCCACTACCCCCCTGACCTACCACTGAAAACCACAGCTTCTCTCTAATGCTAGATCATTAACATCAACTTTGAAGGTTTCAAAAGGTTCAGACTATATGTCAAAGATATTCAAGTGAGGACTAATGACTGAATCGTACACCCCTTCCTGTATTCTTGTCACTCTTTCCCACAGAGACAAAGCTGCTTGTACCGGTGACATCAAGAACTAGTAAAGATTCACCTACATAGTGATTATCACTAGAACTTTACTTTTAGCTACTGTTGAGTCTCCCAACTTAGGGGAAAACAGCAAAGAAATAAAAGTCATATTCTCAGCATCCAACAGTATCAGACCTCCTCTCAAAACTGCACTGACTTTGAACACCAAGTCTATGTTATAGGGTGGTCGTGGACAGAAAAAAAAAATCTGAGGCAAAGGGAAAAAGTAGGACTTGAACTTTTCTAATTGAAAGGAATAGGAATTCTTCCGATCATCTATCTAGGAACTTCCATCAGTAGTCATCAATAATAGTTACTTAAATATTATTACTGAAACATTCATGGTTGGCATAGACAAAATGCTTCATGTTTGCAAGGAAGACAAAATATGTTTTAAATCCTGTTTGTCTAGGGGCGCCTGGGTGGCTCAGTCGGTTGGGCGTCCGACTTCGGCTCAGGTCATGATCTCACGGTTCGTGGGTTCGAGCCCCGCATCGGGCTCTGTGCTGACGGCTCAGAGCCTGCAGCCTGCTTCAGATTCTGTGTCTCCCTCTCTCTCTGACCCTCCCCCGTTCATGCTCTGCTGTCTCAAAAATAAATAAACATTTAAAAAAAAAAATCCTGTTTGTCTAAATATATACACAAACCTGCAATACATGAAAAGCATTTACTCATATATATTAATTTATTACTTTAAAAGTATGTTACCAATTAATATGACTTAATTAGAATTTTCATTCTAAAAATTTGGGCCCTCAAAGGCAAATAAATACCACAACAGAAGGGCACCTGGGTGGTTCAGTTGGTTAAGGGTCCAACTCCTGATTCGGCTCAGGTCCTGATCTTACCGTCTGTGAATTCGAGCCTTGCTCAGTGCAGAGCCTGCTTGGAATTCTCTCTCTCTCTGCCCCTCCCCTGTGCAGTCTCTCTCTCTGTCTCTCTCTCTCTCTCTGTCTCTCTCTCTCTCTCTCGCTCAAATAAACAAATAACTTTAAAAAAAAGAAAAAAAACACCATAACAGAATAAAATATAGATATGACTGAGGGGGGAAAAACCTTTTTCAATTAACATCTGAACACGCTTCAATAAGCAAATGCTTCAAAGCATATGAGAAAAGTTAGAAACAAGGAAATTAAAAATGTAAATATTAAAGTCTTCCCTATCTCAGAGACTTTAAAAGCTCTCCCCCCAGATTTGTTTTCAAATTATTCTTTGATTTCAAACTGTCATCACACTTTCACCCACATTATCAAGTCTTTCCCAAACACCATCATTATCAAAGCCCAGGTGACACTGGTGAAAGTCTATTGAGTTATTTTCCTATTTCTCCCCTCTATTTGCACAGTAAATAAATATCAAAATTTTCATGATATCTTTTCAACTGAAAAAAGGAAAACAGGGGACACAAAGTTTGACTCTATTAAAATATAACAAAAGAGGGTCTTAATAAATGGAAACTGTCCCTCCTTTTCCTCCCAAACTTACAAATATGGCAATGTACTCAAAGCTACATACTACATAAATATGGCTAAGAAAGGAGAAACACATAGAAACCTCTTTTTAAATTATTAATTATTCCTGAAGCCTAATTACTAAAATTGTGTCAATAAAACATGTATCAATTCTAGTATCCTCACTACAATACAGAATTACATCTTCTTTTTTTTAATGTTTTTATTTATTTTTGAGAGAGACAGAGCACAAGGTGGGGGGGGGGGGTTGGAGAGAGAGGGAGACACAGAATCAGAAGCAGGCTCTAGGCTCTGAGCTATCGGCACAGAGCCTGACACGGGGCTCAAACTCACAAACTGCGACATCATGACCTGAGCTGAAGTCAGATGCATAACCAACTGAGCCACCCAGGTGCCCCTAATTATATCTTTTTGAGGCCTCAACTTCCCTTAGCACAAACGAAAACATAAATTATTTTAATCTGGATGAGTCGTGGCATATTAGGAAACTGTCAAATAATTAAACAATTAAAACTACATAAATGTACTAACTGGTACTAGAAGAAACCTCTACCCACTGAAGTTCTAAAATTAAAAGGCTTATATTAAAAATAAGGTCTCTTCATATCTATAGTTCATATTTTTAAAAGAAAAAACAGACCTTAGAAACGTATTTGATGCATAATCTGGGAGAATATTTTTAAAAAGAACTTTCTAAAACAACCTTGCATGTTACTTATAAATAGACTAAAACAATTCCAAACTGAATTCCAAACAAAACTAACAGAACTAAATTGACTACACTTCTATGAGCAAGGCAATACTGCAGCACAGTGCAATAAAAATAATTTGTTAAAAAAGACTATGCACAGAGAATAGCCAATGCTGGCAACCAGGATAAAGTGAAATAAACTAAACTGCAACATACACACTACCAAAAAAATATAAAGACACTTTCTACAGCAACACCAGTTAATTTTCAACTGTTGCTAACTAGCTCCAACTCTATATGAAATGGAGAGTGGGGTTGGAGGAAGTGGGGGAAACATCCACTAAAAACCAATTCTTCAAATAAATGTAAATTAAACAATTTTGCTTTCTATATTTAACTGCCAATGCATACTGTAATACAAATTAACACTGACAACTTGTAAAAATTCTAATAACTTGTACATAAGTGGAAATAGCATCACTTATGGATTTTAGTATTAATTTACTAATATGAAAATTGGATTTGCATACCTTAAATACGCAATCAACATTCATTTCGAATCAGCAATGATTAGGAAGCCAGTAAGAGGCATGCATTTGATAAAACTGGATCGTAACAGATCCACACGATAAAAGTCTAAGTTTCATGGTGCAACTATTTTTACAGACACAAACTGCTATATACCAGCATTAATATTCTTAGTAGTCTCTTGTTTAAATTGTCATGATATAATCTTAATACTTCAGTAAGAATTGGAAAATATATTAAAATCTACACATTATATCCACAAAACTCTCCAAAATATTGTCGCTTAGGTACTAAAGCCAGTCATTTCAAATATTACAGAACTAGATTCCGCTAACTGGCACCATAAACATTTAGATTAACTGCAACGGTATCACGGTCTTTGAAAAGTTGAAGTGTGAAGATATTTTCCAAACTTTTAAAATTGTTTTTTTCAAAAAACCCCAAAACGTCTCAGATAGTATACGTCTATAATTTTCAGAGTGCTTCAAATTACCTGAAAACTTTGTAATATAACCCAAAAGCGTAAGCCGCTACGCTCCACAAACAAGATCCTACCAATATCATTCAAGTAATATCAACTTTGAATAATTTTCCAGCCACATAAATTATTTTAACCTGTTTTAGAAAGAGATAATGCCAAACAACAGACCCTCTCCTTTCGCTCCACTTTCCCCGGCTTCTGACAGATAGGTTGCCAAAAGTAACTACCTAGGAATGTAAAGATAAAGCAGCACTCAACCTCCAGGACCCAAATCTCTAAATGACCACTGTCGGGCAATAAGCAAGACCAAATACAACCAACAGCAAGATAATTTTTCCTAATAGATCTGGAATGCGTAAGAGGGAGCCTCTAAATCTAACACCATATTCCTGCCCGCTTCCAGCTTATACAAATGCGAATACTGCGCCAAGGGTTCCCAAGCCCACAAATGGTAGTGTCCCGGCACAGCCTTTTGTCTGAATAGACCCGACTCCGTAGACAAACTCGTCAGAATCAGTACAAGAGCGAGAAACGAAGCCTGAGCCGAAGGAGGTATTGCACAGTTAAGGGTGGGATGCTGAAGGAGAGCTAAAAATCCTGACGTGACCCGAGCGGGGATGTAGGACAACTCGGGGCCTCCCCATCCCGGGTCCGCCCAACGCCTTTCCCCCAGTACCCACACCAATTCACACAATTCAAGCTTACCTCCTCCCCGAGCTCCTGTCGCAAGCTCAGTCGGGAGGCGCTACCGCCACCACCGCTCCGAGGAGCGGGGGAGGCGACTCTCTGTCCCCGCGCCTGGACCCGGGAAGACGACGACGAGGAGAAGGAGGTGCGCGCGCGACTCCCGGGAACCGGCCCTCCGCTAGCGACGGGCCCCCGGGGTGGCTGAGAAGCAGAACCCGCCCGCCGCTTCGCCAGGGTCAAGTGAGACTGACACGTAGGAAGAAAAAGAACGAAGAGAGACTGGAGAGTAAGAAAAGGAAACGAAAACACTACCAGGCCGCTAGGAGAACCGACTCAAAACGCCGCCGGAAGTCAAGTGTTTGCCCTGATCCCCTCTAGACCGCGGCAGCTTCCGGCCTCCAGATTAGTCGTCAGCGCGCAGGCACCGCCCCTTCGGAGACACGCCCCCGGGCGTAACGTCGGCTCCTAGGAGGGCCGGGGAAATCATCACGTCTGTGCTGGGTAAGAGACCCCCGGAGAGGCGTGCCCGAGCCAGGGGGGGAGCCAAGGTTGCCAATAAAAAGTGAATCTAAGAGAAAGAGTTTACGCCTTTTATTATATAATGTCTTAAAATAAACAGCTGTAGTAAATGCACAAAATGCCACATTGGTTGTTGACAATAACTACAGCCATTCATTCATGTGCTCAGCAATGTGCACTGAGAGGTGATAGACGGTGTTTGTACTGTTGTTGACACTCCTCGGCTCCTCCGCTTTCTGGGCCTTCGCTTATTACTGTAGAGCAAACAAGACACGGTTGGGTTTTTAAAGGCGCAAGGCAGTTCGTTGAAAATTTGGAGCAGAAATCTTTAATGTCCTAACCACCTTTCCTTTTGTGGTCCAATGATCTGCAAGAAACTAGTTATTAAAATTGCTTGAGATCGATGGTCAAACGTCCTTAATCAAAGAAAAAAAATTCATATCTAGCCTCTTACATATTTTTTTAGAAAGAATAAAGCAATGTGAGCCCTTTTCTGCCTTAATTTTAAGGTAGCATTTATTTTGGCCTTTTCTTTGACAAAACCAAGGAATAGGAAAAAGCTTTTCTCAAAACTACGGATAAAACTTTAAAAAGAATTGGTACGATGATTTAGTCTTGTTGGAATCGGTAAATTAAAATATGGGAGAAGAGTGGAAAAATCAAGAGTATTAAACATTCTTGATGACATGCCCAGCTATCTTAGAGACAGCAGCAAGAGCTTCTGTACAAGTGGGTTTGATGTAACGCTCTGGCAGCAAGAATCCATATTTGCCTTTATCTCGAAGTTCAATTGTAAACGAGTATTTTATGCCCAAGTCATAGATCCAGTCATCCGAACCTCCAGGAGCTAGGTCTACAAGAAGAAAGAAGAAATTACTTTTTGAAATACAATGTTTCAAGTTAACTAACAAAATGGAATTTTTCCCCCTAAAATTAAAAATAGCTCTGCTTTTTTTCTGATTATTAAGTAATCTAAGTCTCTGGTAGAAAATGGAGACTGAAGAAAAACAGGTTAAGGAAGAAATTACCCATAACCCTGCCAAAGAGTAGTAATCACTATTAACATTTTAGTGTCTTTTTTTCCCCTCAGTGCATGCTTTAACATAATTTTTTCCTACATAAATAAGATCATCCTATACATGAAGTGTTGTAACATTTCTTCTTTTTTTTAAGTTTATTTATTTTTAGAGAGAGAGAGAGAGTGGGGGAGGAGCAAAGAGAGAATCCTAAGTAGGCTCCACACCATCAGCAGTGGGGAGCCAGACATGGGGTTCCAACTTACAAACTGAAAAATCATGAACTGAGCTGAAATCAAGAGTCAGACGTTAGCCGATTGAGCCACCCAGGTGCCCCTGTAACATTTCTAAACATGATCTCTCTGACCATATTTATGTCTTAATGACTTCAAATCTATAATATCATTTTTTCATGATCTCATAGCACTACACTATAAAGCTGGATATAATAATTATTTACTTGGAGACCTTTAGATTTTTTTCTGATTTCTAATTAATATAAACAACTTCACAATGCACTTTCTGGTTTTCACTAATTGCTTCTTTGCTTCTTTGGAATATTCTTTCCTAGAAGCAGATTTACCAGCCTAAGAGTATGTACTTTTTACGATTATGCTACATGTTGCCAAATAATCTTCAAAAGAATTGAACTAATTTACCCCTCCACTAGCAGGGTATGAATATGCCCACTTCCCTTCCCATACCATCCACAGGAATCATGCATTTCTGGCAATTCTATGGGTGAAAAATACCACAAAATCGCCTTGTTTCTTTGATTACCGCTGAATTGGACATTTTATTTGCTATATTTATTGTCCATCTTTATATATTTTTCTACTCAATTTTTCTAGTGTATATTTTGCTTATTTTTCTACTCGATTCATTTTATAGATTGTTTATAACAGCAATATTAGTGCTATTTGCCTTGTGTAATATGTAAACTTTTTTTTATTTGCTTATTTCGCTTTTGACTTGGCTTATGGCAGAGGATTTATCTTAAAATATTTTATCTGGAATGTAATTTGGAGAAAGACATGTTAGTAATAAATTAATTTCTTTTTCTAAGTAAGTTGTCAGGTTCTCCAACCCTATTAATTGAATAACATTCTTAGAAGTGCCTCCTTTATGAGATACTAGACGTCCTTATGTATTTAAGTGTCTTTCTGTTCTTCTACTCCCTTCTGTTGATCTGTTTCTCCCAGGCTCTGTTCGTGCGTTAATACCTGGTTGGGGCAAATTCTCCTATTAGCCTCATTTTTCAGAATTTTACGAGCTCATCTACCAACTTTATTCTTTCAAAGGAAGTTCAAAGTCATTGAACTGTTCATTAGGATTGCATTAAATATACAGACTAATTTAGCACAACTGACACATTTTTATATTGTCTTCCCACTCAAAAACATGCTGCATTTCTCCTTTTATTTATTTTCTTTTATGGTTACCAGTAAAATTTTCTAGGTTTTTCATGTAGATATATGGATTTATTTGTGTGTGTAGACACAAATATGCATTCAACAATGAATTCACATATATGTATGTATCTGTATGTATATATATGTGCGTGTGTGTATGTACATATAGAGGGGTATTTATTTTCTACCTGATTATTATTATTTTTTTATATAAGAGGGCTTTAGATTTCTGTATAGTTAGTTCACAGTCAGCCACCTTACTCAACTTTGTGTTCTTGTTTTGTTTTGTGAGACAGAGTGTGTGTGTGCACTCAGGGGAGTGGTAGAAGGAGAGAGAGAGATACAATCTTAAGCAGGCTCCACATCCGCATGGAGCCCAACTCAGGGCTCAATTTTGTGACCATGACATCATGACCTGAGCCAAAATCAAGAACAGAACACTTAACCAACTGAGCCACCCAGGTGTCCCAAACATTACTCAACTTTTGATTGTTACTAATATTTTTGGTTGATTTCTACTGTTTTCCAGGTAGACAATCCTGTAACGTGTAAAGTGATCATTTTTGCCTCTTTCTATACCTATACTTGAATTAACTACAAAGGTATTTACCAAAGCATTGTTTATAATACCGAAAAATATCCATCAGCGGTGGATTAAATAAGTTATTCAGAACAACCACTCTCAATATTTGGCATTTCTTCTTCTAGCCATTTTCTCATGCTTATGCACACAACCACACAGATGTATACTGAATGAATGAATGAATGAATGAATGAATGAAAGAGTATGTAGAGATAGACTGATTTCACCACAACAGAAAGTTACTTTTAAAGCTCTTCAGCCCTGAGGCTCTATGGTTATGCTTTGGGGAACAATGGTAGAGAAGAGAATGGGAATCAAGAAAGCTCTGAATTGTGAAAGGAGGGTGTGGGGTGCCTCTCCGACAGAGCAAGGACCTGGGTCAGCAAAGGTAACAGTGGACCAGTGACACCAAGAGACAGAGACACCATGTGGCCAATCTGGCCCCACTTTGTTGTGAGACATTTTAGGGGTAGTTGAGGAGGAAGAGGAAGATTCTGGACTTTCTACTAATAGGACATCCAGGGGTAAAGCAATTTATCGAAAATCATATGAATGTGATTATTAAGCTGAATGTATTTTTCTACTCCCGTAGATCATACCTGTTAAAGAAAACTTTGAGGTTTTAAATATTGCCTCAGGGCTTTTACACAAGCCATTTCCTCTCCTTGGTTTTCCCCTGACACCATTGTTGGGCAGCCACTTGTCAGGTAGGTCTCCCAGAAGTGTCACCTACAGAGAGAGACCTTCCTAGGTCACTTTAGCTAAGTAACCTCTCTCTCCTGCAGTCATCCTCAAACCCTTAAGACTATTTTATATTCTTCACATATTGATGGGATTATACTCTATTTTACTATTTAGTTGTTTACATCAGAGATTGGCAAACTTTACCTGTAAAGGACCGGATAGTAAATGCTTTAGGTTTTGTGAGCCACAAATTATATCATAAAACTATTCGATACTACTGTCATGAGAGCTATCATAGACAATACATAAATAAATGCGTGTGTCTGTGTTCAGATAAAACTTTATTTTTAGGGGGTGCCTGGGTGGCTCAGTCGGTTAAGCGTGCGACTTCAGCTCAGGTCATGATCTCACAGTTTGTGGGTTCGAGCCCCGCGTCGAGCTCTGTGTTGACAGCTCAGAGCCTGGAGCCTGCTTTGGATTCTGTCTCATTCTCTCTCTGCCCCTCCCCCACTCACTCTCTGTCTCTCTCTGCCTCTCAAAAATAAATAAGTGCAAAAAAATTTTTTTTTAACTTTATTTTTGGATACTGATATCTGAATTTCATATAATTTTAACGTGTCACAAAATCTCGCTATTTTGTGTTTTTTCCCTCAACCATTTAAAAAATGGAAAAACTGTTCTTATCTCACAGGCCTGTGCCTCACAAGCAGTAAGCTGAATTTGACCTGTGGGTCGCAGTTTGTGGACGCCTGGTGACATGTTTATTTTCTCTTCCTCTTTCTCCATCTCCCCCTCCAGTTGCAAAAGATAAAAATCATTATCTGTCTTCCCAATGTGGGTAAAAAGGAGTCCCCCAATGAATATCTGCCAGCAGAAATTAAATTTTAAAATATTTCTTAAGAGTTTGCCGTATATGAGCTATCATCAGTGTGATACAAGCAAAAGACATTTAATGATAATGTACTCTAGTGAGCACCGCCTGTCACTAGCAAGCATCTAATGTAAAGAGTGTTCCTCAGATTTATATACTGTTCAACCTGTGCAACCTTACACGGTGGCCATTGGCATCTTATACATTCTTTTAACCCTTTATGGCCTTTCCTCCTTCACTCAACTACTATGATGACAATTCTATAATCTCTACTCTGTAGCAATGAACACGATTTCTTAAATACCATTTTGTCTTCAGTGTATTCATTTATTAATATAGCCTTGCTCAGTGCTGTCATAGCTATTATGCTTCCATTTCTAATTGTTATAATCCAACTATTTTACGTGTGACCGGTTTAAAGATTGCATTTAGAAAAATTAAATCCGCACAGAAAAAGCAAACACACAGATTTCTTTAGTAGCTCACAGTTCTCCAAGATGTTAAGAAGAAATACTTACATAAACTTTCTGAACCACTGCCATGTGTATATCTGGTATTTCTATTAGTATTCTCTATAGCACGGACTGCTTCACTGGCCACTAGAGACTGAAATCAATAGAATATGAAATTTCAGTTAATGTGCAGCTTTGGAGCGGGACAAGCAGAAGTTTCTTTAAAAAAATCATCATATATTAAATGAATCAAACTGTGTAGGTGAAGAAAAAGAAAGTATATTGCTGGTTGCTAGGGGGGTGGGGGTGAATGAATTGGGGGAGTGTTGGTTATATACATTTCCAGTTAAATTTCCAGCTAAACAATGTGTAAGTGTATCAAATCATCACATTGTACACCTTAAACTTACATGATGTTAAACATCAGTTATATCTGAATAAAGCTAGAGAAAACTGTTGATATGAAAAATCTGCGTAGTAAGAATAAATAAACTTTTATGGAAATCACAGTTGGGTGGCATTAAACATAGACTCTTCTAGTACATTGAAAATTTGATTTAACTTGAAGAAAAAATAATTCTCACATGCATTTTTTTAGGAGTTCGTTTCTTATATACAATGAGGTATAACTGTATTCCAAAGGCAAACCGCCTGGGGTTACCCTACTCCTACACAAAATCATCACCAAACTTTAAATGCAACCTGTGTAAATATTACATATACCTAATGCTTACTTCGTTTCCTTCTCGCAAACTCCATTCTCTTCTTGGGTAAAATGCCTAATAACTACTAAAGACTCATCACATAAAAAGGATCATGTGCCCAGTGTGGACCAGGCTAATAAGTAAGTCTGTTGTTCCACTACATTTGTTTCTAGCTTATCCAGACCTTTCGCGAAGTTCAGGCTAGCATCCGCTGTCACTCTCTTGAATAACCCAGAGGAGTATCAGCGCATATTATGTTGTACCCCTCCTTTGTTCAAAAAAATGGTAATGGACCATCATTGTCTACAGAACAAAACACGAATTTATTCTGACATGCCAACAAGCGGACCACATCTACTTTCTGATGGCGTCACTCTCTACTCTCACACCCACAGGGTCCCCTGAACACACTTTCTGCGGGGACGCATCTCCTCCGCTTTGAATGTCCTATGTCCTCCCTTCCCGGTCTGTCTATGGAATTCCTGTCTTTCCATTTCTGGCTGAAAGTGTATCTGTTCTTTGATGGCAATCGCCCTTTATTATTATGTTTTCTTTATAGTATGTCGCCCTTTAAGAGATGAGAAATTCCTCAGGGACAGGGACTTTATCCCCAAGCGTATCTAGCATTTCCTTCTGAATCAGTTAACGAGGCCACCCCCATGCTAGCCCCGTCAGAACTGAGGATGCACCATCTGGGCCAACTTATTCAGTAGTCACTGCACCTCGAATATAGCTACTTGTAACATTTGCTCATGGCTGAGCTCCCTAACCATATCATGTTCTCTTAAAGGGCAGGGTCCTACCGAATGCTTCTTTCATCAGTGTCCGCCAAACACAATATTTTACACCAAATAACTCAACAAAATATGTGTGGCAACACTAATGCAAAAACAAGGGAAAATCAGACTAGTTCTATTTCCAAATCATGATAAATATCCTTTCGTTTCTTCAAGGATGACACCAAGAAAGGAACTTTCCTTAAAGGTTTTCCTTTGAGAAAAAGAAAGAATTGCAAGCATCAAGCACGTTTATGTTCTAAATGAGCTATTTTCAGGAAGTGCATATAACATTATATTTGTCATCAGCCACTGCCAGCCCTTAATGTGGCTATAGTTTATTCTTGTAAGAGAACCAGGACATAAAACCAACACCAAAACCAACCAAATAAACAAACAAAAAAACCCCAAAACAAAAAACAAACAAAAAAATACCCCACAAATAATCTAATTAAATAATAGGCAGAGAACCTAAATGGATATTTTTCCAAAGAAGGCATACAAATGGTGAACAGATACATGAAAAGATGCTCAACATCACCATATATCAGGGAAATGCAAGTCAAAACTACCATGAAATATCACCTTACACCTATCAGAATGGCTATTATAAAAAATACAAGAAATAAAAAGTGTTGGCATGGAGATGGACAAAAGGAACTCACGCGCACAGTTTGATAGGAATGTAAATTGGGGTGAACACTGTGGAAAACAGTGTGGAGGTTCCTCAAAAATTAAAAATAGAAATATCATATGATCCAGTAATTCTACTACTGGGTATTTACTCAAAGAAAATGAAAACACTTGCTTGAAAAGATACATGACCCTATGTTTATTGCAGCATTATTTACAATGGCCAAGTTATGGAAGTAACCTAAGTATCCGCTGATAGATGAATGCATAAAGATGTGTGTGTGTGTGTGTGTGTGTGTGCAATGAAATATTACCCAGCTATAAAATGGAATGAGATCTTGCCATTTTCAACAACATGAATGGATCTAGAGGGAATTATGCTGAGTGAAATAAGTTAGAGAAAGACAAATACCATATGATTTTACTTACATGTGAAATCTAAAAAACAAAGCAAATCAACAAACAAAGATATGGAAACGGATTCATAATTACAGAGAAGAAACTGGTGGTTGCCAGAGGGGAGGGGGTTGGGAGAATGGATGAAATAGGTGAAGGAAATTAACAGGTACAAACTTCCAGTTATAAAATAAATAAGTCATGGGTTAAAAAATACTGCATAGGGAATATAGTCAATAATATTGTAATAATGTTATAGAGTGACAAATGGTAACTACACTTACCATTTGAGCATAATGCATAGAACTATGGAATTACTATGTTGTACAGTTGAAACTAATATAACATTGTATGTCAACTATACTTCAATAACAAAAACATACACATTTAAAAACATAAAAAGAGAAAGAGGAAAGAGAACCAGAATAAAATGAGAAAGAAACAGAACACGACATAAAGATCAGAACTTGGGCAAGAATCAGACTGTTGCCATAACCCTTCCATTGCCTGGAAGGCATCTGCGGTGAGAATTCGGCCAATCCCAGCTACAATCCATCGAGAACCCTTGCATTCTTTGCCATCAACCCAAACATAGGACATCTGGGACCAAAAAGGAGTGAGGGGTTAGCAGACAAAATGAGTCTTCTTTGAACTTCTGTATCATTCACTACATTCCAAAAAAAGGTGGCGTTGGGGGGGGGGCGGTTCTCGCTTCAGTGTTGAAATTGGAGGTGCTTTTACTAGGACCAAACCCCTGGGGGTTAGAGAGGGCAGTGTGCACACAATTCCCAACATTGATATCAAATTAATGAGTGTGGTTCCAGGACTTGATCTATCTGTTGTTGAAAGCGAGGTACCACAAAGCAGACCCACAATTCCAGAGTCTCTTGTCCTTGCTGTTAGGGCTTTATATGTAGATCAGTTCCACGGGGAATGGTTCCCCCTGACCTTCAAGCTGTATGTCAGTTATTTTCTTAGATACCCATTTGCTGGACTAAAGTTCTTGTCCACAGAATAGGACCCATTCTTTACATTCCCTCAGTGAACCCTGACCCAGGGTGACTCTCAGCAGAACGAGATCAAAACAGAAAGCACCTTTCCATCTGTCCTCCAGAGGAGAAAATTTTTCCCACAGTTTTTGATTCTTGAACTTCGTATTATTTTATTTCTGAAATGCCAATGAAAAAAAAAGATAATTGAGTAGCACTTACCAGCTCCTCATGGTCTTTGGTTTTGCTTCTATTATAGGAATATGGAAACACTATCTTCTGGGAGTATGAATGCATACTGATGTAAGCCTTAATGTGGTTGATGTTTTTTCTCAAGAAATTGGCCATTGCCTTCACTTCTGGCTCTGACTCAGGGTAAGGGCCACAGTAGGTTTCTGAGCAAGAGAAACTTGATGCACCTTCCTCTGAAGTGAAATGGATAGAGTGGGATTAGCAAACGCCATTGTCATTTGTGATTTCCCTGACAATGCACCCTCCTAATATCCATGGTGTAAAATTTTTAGAGAAGTGGATTAGACAGAGTTCTGTAAAGAACATATTTATGTTTCTATTGAAGCAGATGTTTCTACGCCCTCAGAGCAAACACCCCAACAATCGCTGCCTGGGGACAGCCATCTTGCACCCTTTGTGAAAGTGGCTAAGGACGTCTCAGAGGCGTCAGCCCTGCCTCCAAACTTGTGGTTCTGTGAGATAGAGAAACCCCATTTTTTTAGAAACCCCATTTTCTTTAATCCAGCGTGAGCTTGGTTTTTCTGATATTTGTAGTTTAAAAATTACTAATCAATGTGGTCCATAAAAGGAGTCTCCTTTGGGAGCTCAGACTATACAAGTCTGCCTTTCGTACTACTTGCAACTTGCTAAGGAGGTTTGGCAAATAAAAGAAGATGGAATGTTCGGGGCTGGAGTAACGTTTATTCATCCTTTTGAGAAATTATAATATACATCACTTTGGATGGTAGCCTGCCTCCTACCCCTTCACCTTTCTTCTTTAATTCACAGGGGTGGAGCCTCAGGGAGCCACCTCTGACCCCAACCATTATTCCTGCCTAGGAACAGTTGATTAATCTTGAACTAGGTCCCTAACTTGTGTTCTGTCACTCTGAATTCCTCCGCTGATAACCTAGTATCGAAGTGGAAGATCCTAGAGTCAGTCCAGCGGCACTCTAGAACAAAGAAAACACCAGCTGACCTGAACTCTAAGATTTACACACAGTATCTTATTCACTCCTCTTGGCAACCCTATGAATGAAATACTGCTGTTTCAGGAGATGCAAAGTGAACATTCTTGGCAGTAAGGACCTTTTACGATAAGAGGCTAAGTGGCATATTGTTAATCACCCAACCGCTTGATCCTAAGCTTGGTGCTGCCATTTAATAGCTATATGGCCTTAGGTGAAAT
Organism: Panthera uncia; assembly: GCF_023721935.1. NCBI lineage: Eukaryota > Metazoa > Chordata > Mammalia > Carnivora > Felidae > Panthera > Panthera uncia. The sequence continues at coordinate 23,723,908 of NW_026057576.1, read as the reverse complement.
GTTTGAAACCTGTCTAAACCTTGAGTTTCCTATCTGCTAAATGGAAAAGTTATACATTTAACATGGATTTCGTGAGGATTCAGTACAATGTATATGAGGTGCTTTGCATGGTGCCTTGTAAATACTAAGATTCAGTAATGATTGCTTTTCCTCCTCATGGTCTTTGTCTCGCGTCGTCGTCGTGGTCACCAGCATCACCATCATCATCATGTGGATTGGAATAAAACAAAAACCCATTGTGCTTTGCAGGGATGAATGGAGAGAGAAAGGACTCACAGAGCTCACTGCAGTCCCCCAGGCCCAGTTCCAAGCTGTTTCTGAAGCTCGTTGCCCTTGTCCTGGGGTTCCATGGTCTACTCCATTATCCTTACAGGTCCTGCCTGCCTCAAGTTTGCTCTGATTTCTGCCTTTTATTTGCAACAGAGACAACCTTAATGTTTGTGAAACATTCTTTTTGGCACAAGAAAATATGGGCTAAACATCCAAGGCCTTTCCAAGTATTTCATTTGTATTAATGGGTTTTTTGGTTGTTGTTTTTTGTTTTTTGAGAGAGAGAGAGAGAGAGAGAGAGAGAGAGAACTCTAAGCAGTCTCCACTCTCAGCATGGAGTCCAATACAGGAGTCAGTCCCACAACCCTGGGATCATGACCTGAGCTGAAATCAAGAGTCAGACACTCAACCAACCGAGCCACCCAGGTTCCCCCATTTGTATTTTTAACCAAGAATGTGATCAGACCAACCATTCTGATAGTTTCATATCCTTTGATTACTCCTGCCCTTTTCCCCGATATATAGTTTTAGAGAGTAGAGAGTCTACATTAGGAGTAGGGGGACATCAAAGAGACAAAGGAACAGGTGGTCCCCTAACATGAATCTTCAGACCAGAGCCGTTCTGTAGAAACATACGGCAAGTTACGTATTTAGGTTTTCAAGTAACTGTGTATTTCAAAAGCAACAACCTATTTTAATAATACAACTGATTTCACCCAATAGGTACCAAGTACAATCCTTTCAAACACAATCAATACAAAAATTGTTCATGGCATACTTTAGGCTCCTTTTTTCACACCAAGTCTTTGAAATTTGGTGTGTATTTTATACTCACTGCACATCTCAATTCAGACAAGCCACATTTCAAGTGTTCAAGGGCCACATGTGGCTAGTGACTACTGCAGTGGACAGAGCAGCCTCAGACTCTCATTCTGTGACTGTCATTCTAGAGGTTTCAAGTATTTCGGTAGAAAGATTCATGGGGAGTCAGGGACTGCTTTGCTCCTAAACAGACATGTCGATCTGGGCAAGCTATTGCATCTGGCTCAGCTGAAGGTGCTTCATCTGTAGCTCTTGGTCTCCCAGATCCCTTCGAGCTTAAGTATTATCTCATCTATGAACCCTGGAATAAAAAGGTATCTAGTACAGGAAAGTTCGTAGAACAGAGAGTAGAGCAGACATTACAGGGACTGCAGTGAGTAGGAAACAAGAAGACATTGCTGAATGGTCACAGAGCTTCTGTTTGGGCTGAAGAAAACTTTTGGAAATGGATACTGGTGATGGTTTCACCGACTGGATATACTTAATGCTTCAATGTGCTGAATGGTTAAAATGACAAATTTCAGGTTATATGTATTTTAGCGCCATAAAAGCGATTAAAAAAACACTATGGTCTCATGGGAAAGAAAGAAACGATTTTCCACCATACCATAGCTACCAAAACTTTGCAGTTTAACTTAACATCTTAGAAAATGAGGGGATCTATCTTAGGAAGTTTGAGACCAGAGGTCCTCACAAAATGCTACCTGTTATGGACTGAATTCTGTCTCCCCAAAATTCACGTATGCAAGCCGTAACCCACAATGTACTATGTTTGGAAAGAGGGCCTTTAAGAAGGTAATTAAAGTTGAAGGAAGTCGTGAAGGTGGGGCCCTGATCTAATGTGGCTGGTGTCCTTTTAAGGAAAGAGAGAGACACCAGAGATGTGCACAAAGAGAAAATGTCAAGTGAGGACACAGTGAGAAGGTGGCTATCTGCAAGCCAAGGAGAGAGGCCTCAGGGCAAACCCACCCTGCTGACACCTTGATCTTGGACTTCCAGCCTTCAGATCTGCAAGAAATAAACTTACCTTGCCGGAGCCATCAGCCTGCGGTATTTTGTTAGCGGCAGCCTGATCGGTCTAAGACAACTCACCTCCATTCCCAACTCCAATACATACACACACACACACACACACACACACACACACAATTTTAATTTAGAGGAAGGGGGAAGTGAACATGAAACAAATAAACAGGCTTGATATGTCGTTTCTCATTAAAGAGTAAGGTGCTCTTTGAGATTCTTAAAAAAAAGTATCATAAAGGCGTGTTCTAGTTGTAGGGACAAGGAAGAGAGAAGATTTAGTTCTGTCTCACTGGCTTGCTTACATACTACTAAAGACATACTGAGGTGGTGGGAGCCACCTGGGTGGCTCAGTTGGTTAAGCTTCCGACTTCAGCTCAGGTCATGATCTCCGGGTTCGTGAGTTTGAGTGCCTCATTGGACCCTTTTTTTGCTTTTATTTGCTTGCTGTTTCTGTTTCTAACTCTTGTGATGGGTAATCATAAAGTGCCACGCCTCAGAGCGGCCTCTGGTACTTCTTGATGGCAGTAACAATATATTTGACGTCTTGGCTATTCAAATTTTTTATGGCTTCGCCGTAAAAAAATATTAAGTGAAACAGAGCACCAAAAGAACTTCCAGATAAAAGAGGAAGTTCCAGAAGGCAACCTATAACAGAAGAGTGATTCTCAGACATAGAAGAATCGTGATAACTTTGGGATCAGTCAGCCTGGCTTCATAACCCAGGTCTGTCACTTCCTAGGTCTGTGATCTTGAGCAAGGGATTCAACCTCCTGAGTCTGGGATTCTCCATCCAGGATACACAGATAATGAAGCCTAGGGGGAGACATATGTAAACGGCTCTGCACTTAGTAACTAACAGCTCTATTCAGATCTATTGTATATTCGCTGCTGCTTCTCTGACCCCATGCCCAATTATCACTGCTGTGGCAGAGTCTTTGGGCCCCAGTGGGTACTTTTATGGGACAATCTTAAGAACGGCTCTCACAGAGAAACCACTGAGTGGTTCCCTTAATCACAAAAGGAGTGAGTCTGAGGGGAGATTAACTGCTCCTTCCTCTGCTTGCTTACTACATCTGTAACTCTCTTACAACAACTAAGTCATTCCTATATTCATTTAATTAATTTCTGCGACTCCCGCATGTGCCAGGCACTGCACTGGGTGGTCCCTTCCCTCACTGAGTCTCTAGCCTAGAGAAGGAAGGAAATACGGAAATAAGGGGACTACCCTGCGGTGAGGTTTTCACATGCACTCTGAGAATGATGAAACGTTCAAAATCACACATTTTCTCTTCTGTTTTGAAAAGAAATATGTACAATCATGTACACAGCACTGTGCAGGGCAAAGGGGTGATTAGACTCAAGGTTATCATCAGGTTTAGTTCTGTAGCTGTTTCTTTTTTTTTTTTTAATTTTTTTTAACGTTTATTTATTTTTGAGACAGAGAGAGACAGAGCATGAACGGGGGAGGGTCAGAGAGAGAGGGAGACACAGAATCCTAAACAGGCTCCAGGCTCTGAGCAGTCAGCACAGAGCCCAACGCGGGGCTCGAACTCACGGACCGCGAGATCGTGACCTGAGCCGAAGTCAGATGCTTAACCGACTGAGCCACCCAGGCACCCCTGTAGCTGTTTCTTAAATGTAGTAACTATGAAATACAACGGGGGTGTGAACCAACACCTACCTCCCTGAGAACAGACAATGTTCTGTTTTGTCTTGTTTTGTTTTTTTGTTTTTTTGTGGGGTTTTTTTTTTTTTTTTGAGAGAAAGACAGAGATTGAAAGGGAGCAGGGGAGAGAGGTAGGGTGGGGGAGAGAGAGACAGAGACAGTCCCAAGCAGGCTCCACGTCTGACACAGGGCTCTATCCCACACCCTTGGGATCATGACCTGAGCTGAAATCAAGAGTCAGATGCTGAACTGACTGAGCCACCGAGGTGCCCCCAGATAATGTTCCTGAATGCCTAAATCAATATCCACTGAGTACTTTGACTCATTCAAATCAATAAATGATAGGCTCTCGCTATGCCAGACATAAGTTTATGGTATTCATAAAAATATTAAATAGTGAAAACAAAAGAAAATGTTTTTGAATGCTGTGGAAGTAAGCCCTTTCCTATGCAATTAAAATGGAGAGCTACTCACCCTACCCTGGTCTTTGATACTCTAATGATGAATGTTATTTTTTCTTTAAAGTAGGACTTTTAACAGTCGCTTCATTATTATTCTAGAAAAGTAGAATATTAGCATTTTGAAGCTAAAAGGGACCTTAAGGAACCGGCCTAAGTTCCTTTTTCTTTTAATGTTTATTTTTTTTATTTTGGGGAGAGAGCGAGAGTGCGAGTGAGTGAGCACAAGTCAGGGAGGGACAGAGAAAGGGAGACACAGAATCTGAAGCAGGCTCCAGGCTCTGAGCTGTCACCACAGAGCCCAGTGCGGGGCTTGAACTCATGAACTGTGAGATCATGACCTGAGCCAAAGTCAACCGACTGACCTACCCATATGCCCACCAAATTCCTTTTTTTAAAGACGAAATGGAAGGGCGGAGGGGTTAAGGTGAATCGTGCACATTTACAGCACTGCATTTAACTAAAAAGCCTATTTGAATTATTTCCTGATTTAGATAGTCCTCCCCTGTAATTACTCTGAATTAATAGGCCTTTCTCTGTGAATATCCCCTTTCAGATGAATGAACATTGCTAGAAATAAAGCAAACGACCTACCACACCAGTGTTTGGAAGCAAAGTTCCTGTTCAGGTCTGTTCCGATGCAACGATTATTTTCATGAAAAGACCGGTTCTTTCTCCACATTCGATTCTAAACAAACAAAATACTGATAACCAGGATGGCCATGTTTGCAGTTCAAGCAAAGACACAACTTCTAAAGCCTAAGTGACCAGAGTTGTGTGTCTGTCCTGCAAACCCATCACTCTGCTCTGCCACTGTCCTCACAGCGTTCCTTTCGCACAGCCCTCTCTCTATCCAGGTCTCCACCATGTTCTCTCAAAGCTGTTTCAGTGTGAACCAGATGAAACGGGGATATTTAATCAATTTTGACCCATACCAACAGAAATTTCATTTGGCTTTGCAAGGCTGGTTGCAAGGCTGGTTATTGGTTCTCTTTAAATCTTGTTTGCTTCCATTTTAATTTCTTCTGAGAAAAGGAAAATAACTTGGTGTTTCAACGAGAATGAAAATGATGACTCATGAGTCTCAATGCTCTCTTTATTTTTTTCATATTTATACTTAATTTTTATATTTATATTTCTTTTTATTTAAAAAAATTTTTTTAACGTTTATTTATTTTTGAGACAGAGAGAGACAGAGCATGAACAGGGGAGGGGCAGAGAGAGAGGAAGACACAGAATCTGAAACAGGCTCCAGGCTCTGAGCTGTCTGCACAGAGCCTGACGCGGGGCTTGAACTCACGGACCGTGAGATCATGACCTGAGCCGAAGTCGGATGCTTAACCGACCAAGCCACCCAGGCGCCCCTATATTTCTTTTTAAAATAAAGCTTATTTATGTTGAGAGAGAGACTCTGTGTGTGTGTGTGTGTGTGTGTATGAGAGAGAGAGAGAGAGAGAGAGAGAGAGAGAGAGAGAGAGCAGGAGCAGAGAAAGAGGGAGAGAGAGAATCCCAAGCAGGCTCTGCACTATCAGTGAGGAGCCCGATGTGCGGCTCAATCGCACAAACCGTAAGATCATGACCTGAGCCCACATCAAGAGTAGGATGCCCAACTGACTGAGCTACCCAGGCACCCCTCAATGCTCTCTTTAGATTGAATTAAACTCTCTCATTTAAAAGTGTCAGGAGGGGGAGATGTGAAGACACTTCTAACCTGATGGTTCCTTTGATTGTACCGATTCGATCCTGGTGTGTGAACACAAAGCGAATTGCCCCATTGGGTTCTTGGGGACAAACTGAGAAATTTGATCATGTACACAGTTGCACAGACTTTGTTTAAACCTGTAGTTGAGATGATGTGGCAAATTTACCCCGCTGTCATCAACCCAGCTTCCCGGTCCGCTTCCAGCGGGGGGCTTATGGTTTAGTAGCAAGAATTACCCTGGAGAAATTAGGTTCTCACATTGCAGGGACAAACTGGCAGTTTTAAGACACAAAGACAGTGGGAGGGTAGGAATAGCTAAGGATGGCCTAATTCTACTGTGATTCAAGTAAAGGAACAAGTCTATCATAACATTAATCTATGACTGTGATCGTTTATTGGACACAAATTTGTTAGGTACTGTTCTAGGGATTTCTCATTTACTTAGCTCAGGATTTGCCCAGTCCTCCCTACAAGCTTTTATTCAGTGTTCCTTTCACTTGCGATAACTTTTTCAATCAATCTCCTTCACCATTTCCAGCCATTTCTTCTGCAAAAATTACCTCTTCCTCTTCCACGAAACAGTTTTTGTCCAATCCTGTATGTTTCCAATCACTCTGATTATTTTCATTCCCCTTAGTGTTTACATGTGTGGCTCAGGAGGCTTTTCTGAGCTTATATATGCTCAAATATGCTTTGATGTGCTTCTCATTAAATTAGAAAGGACTGCACTTCCATTGCTTGAGTAATTTTCCTGAATCATGTTGATGGGCTAGAAATACCATTGATAATGGTTTCCAGTATAGATGAGATTGACTAGGAAACTCACGCATATTAGATGTTCACGATTGAATTAAAGGGTCCTAAGGTTTAAATTCACGTATCAGTTAGAATGTGATTCTGTAACAATGTAAGTGCAGTTAAAATGCTTCTCTCAATCTTGCAATTTATGATTTTATGAGTCAAAATGCTATTCAAATGATTCCTAGTAAGAATGGATGGATCTAGGCATTGTGCATTGTTGTAGCTAATGTCACAAAAGGAGATACAACCAGACATTATGCAGAACACAGAATCACTATGAAATAGTCCTGCCAAAAAAGTCAAATCTGAATCTGGTTTATCCCCTACTATCCAAATTTCAAATTTTAGAAAATGCAGAGGACAGAGGAATGTTAAATTGCAACATGCCCATGCAATTAGCAAATCCAGACAATGTGAAACCTTGTCTTCAATGAATAAATTGCAAAGAAAAATTTGAGAAAGAGAGAGAGAGACAGAGAGATGGAGAGAGAATCTATGGATTAAAATAGAATTAAAATATACCTAAACCAATCACAATATATTGGCCTTAACTGGATCCTGAATCAAAGAAAATTTTTCTAAAAAAGTTATGAAACAATTGCAAATTTAAATTTGATTGGACATTTTCTGATATTCAGTATTGTTAATTTTTAGGTACAATTGTACTATGTTTTTTTTAAGACCTATTTTAGAGATGCATCCTGAAATATTTTTGCTGAAATCATATGGTATCTGAGATTTGTTTCAAAATAATATGAATAAGGTAGAATTGGGTTGGGGATATAGACAAGAAAATATTGGCCATGAGCTGATTATTGACGAAGTTGTGTGGTAGGTACAGAGGAATTTACTATACAATTATTCCCACTCATATGTTTGAAGTTGTCCATAATAAGAATTTAAAGATATTTATATCTTAAATAAAACCATTGTGCCAAGATCCAGGATTCTATGAATAATTCGATCGGTGCATCCTTTATCCCCAACTAGGGCGTGTTTTGTTTTCTTTGCCTTTACCTACCTTTTTCCATGTGAAGTCATAACCATCCACATTAACTACCGGCATCACATAGAAATCTATTTGTGTCAGAAGACTGGTGTATAGGGTTTCTTTCCCATAGAATTGAGTTACCTACAAATTAAACCAAGTATGTTTAATAACATCTCTCTTAAGTCCTTCTAAACTTAGTCTGTTTCCTTTATGCATTATATTTTTTTAAAACGTCATTTCGTATGTTTAGATTTGCATCTTTAACTTTAAGGAAGAATATTAATTCCTTGACAAGTCTGAACTCAGGGCACTAGACTGCCAAATGGTGGCGAATGCCTTGGATAGGGGACAAATGGTCCTCTTATTTATTGGAGGCAGAAAATAGCACCGTATATTTTCTAAAATTTTCTTCTTCAAGAAACATAGAATTCTACCTTAGATGTAATTCCATTCCTTTTTCAATAATCCATATATCAATCAGAGTTTAAACTAACTTTGTCTTATGCCCAGATATGACTACATAGTTTCTACTTTGTCCTTATAACTTGGGGAGTCAAAATGTTCATTTTAATTCTTTCAACAAATCTATGAAACACGCATTCAAACCCTCACTTACCCATTCTGTTTGGAGTCCTGCTTATTGGACAAAAAGCTCCAGAGCTAATATGGATCATCTGTCAGAACCTAATACTCCCCCTTTGACAATCACTAATCAACTTCCTATCTCTGTGGATTTACCCATTCTAGGTATTTCATATAAATGGAATCATCAAATGCATGGCCTTTGTGTCTGGCTTCTGTCACTTGGCATAATGCTTGCAAGATTTGTCCATTTTGTAGCATGAGTCAGTGTTTCATTCCTCTTCACTGCTGAATGATGTCCCATTATAAGGATATTCCACATTATTTTATCTACTCAGAGGTCGATGGGCACACTTTTTGACTATTATGAATAATGATGCATGAACATCTGTAAACAAATGTGTCAGCTTCTCTTGGGTGTGTACCTACTAGTGGAATTGCTAGGTCACATGCTAATTCAATGCCTAACCTTTCAAGGAACTGCCCAACTGTAAAATAGTGGCTGCACTGTTTTACGATCCCAACAGCAATGAATGAGGGTTCTAATTTTTCCACAGCCTTACCAACACTTGTGATTATCCTTTTTGAACTTTAGCCATCCTGGTGGGTCGGAAGTGATATGTCCTTGCGGTTGTAATTTGCATTTCTCTAGTGACTGATGATGTTGAATACCTTCTCATATGCTTACTGGCCATTTGTATATGGCGAGTTATCTTTTCAGATATTTTGCCCAATTTTAAATTGGACTATATGTCATTTTATTGTTTATTTGTAAACATTCTTTATATATTTTGGATACAAGTCCCTTATCATATATGTGATTTGCAAAAATTTCCCTCGGTTATATGGGTTGTCTTTGCACTTTCTTGATGACATTTGAAAAGCACAAAGGTTTTTGATTTTGGTACAGCCCTATTTATCTCTTTTGTCCTTTGTTGTTTATGCTTTTGGTGTCATATCTAATGAACAATTGCCTAAAGGCACAAAGATTGACTACATCTATGTTTTCTTCTAAGAATTTTGTAATTTTGCCTTTTAAATTTAGGTCTCTGACCCATTTTGAGTTAATATTTGCACTTGGTATGAGGTAGGGGTCCAAGTTCATTCTTTTGCATGTGGATAGCTACTCGTTCCAGCAAAGGATGCCTTTTTTGACCTTTCACAAAGGTGCCATCTGGACTAGTGGTAGGCTTGCTTGGGTGCATTTAAAGAAGATGAGGGTGCAGAATAAATGGGAATTGGTGATCTGAAGAGTAGCAGCAGGACGAAACCAGGACCTCGGGGGAGAGGTGTAGAAAAAGGAAAGACAGAGGGAAACTGGGCATTAAGGGGACTTCTCAATGCCTACCCACAAAAGGAGAAGTGAACCCTAACGGGAGGGTGAGCTGAATGGATCTGCTACGTAAGGTTAGAGCACCCTCAGGACTTTGGATATTTTCCTGATTGGCTAAAGGGTGAGGCTGGGTTGTACCTGGTATTGGGCAAACCTGTGTTCTTTTCTAGGCATTGTGTGAATTAAGGGCAGAGTTCCATAGATACAGAGAAATCTAAGAAATATTCTCACTTAACCTTGTAAATGATGTTATACTCATTAAGATATTTTCAGATTTGACATCTACCCAGTTATTTATATGTCAAAAGCATACAATCTAGGCATATAATCATATCACTGAAGTAATTTAACCTCTAGATTTCTATAAGCCTTGTAACATGACTTAATAGATCAACTGTGTTTAAAGACATGATGTTTTAAAATAACACTTCAACCGAGTGTAACGTATTTATTCATCTAATAATTTATTATCAATTTGTGATTTGCGTATCCTGGGGCTCTCCAGTGAGTTTTCATGGTATTTTATAAAGATATATACAGTCATGGTTTTATATTTAGCGAATGAATCACTCTTAATGAGGTAGGTGGCTGAAGACAACACACACACAAAAGACAACAAATAAATATTTGTCAAAGGGATGGTTTACCAACAAGATAAGTAGCAAAGTTGAACTCACTGTCCTAGTATAAAAACAAGACAAGAAGAAAGAGGGTACCAGAGGACAGCACAAGAATGAGAGATTAGGGGTGGGAAATAAAGGCTTGACTGATTCCTATTAGCTTGACCTCTGGCAGATAATTACTCACTTCTTTTTTCCTGAGGTACACCAAAGTTTTGTCCTTATTATGGTCCCCAACAACAACAACACCTGCCAAAAAATTCACCAATAGCCACTTGACAGAATAAATTAGTCCAAAAAGGCATATAAGATGCTATGAATGGAAGATTTTCTTAATTTTTTTTTTTTATTTGAGAGAGAGAGAGCAAGAGCGGGGGGAGAGGGGCAGAGGGAGAGAGAGAGAATCCCAAGCAGGCTGCACGCTCAGCATGGAGCCTGATGTGGGTCTCATTCCCATGACCCTGGGATCACAACCCAAGTGGAAATCAAGAGTTGGACACTTAACCGACTGAGCCACCTGGGAGCCCCTATGAATGGAAGATTTAAAAATAAACTGTTACTCCTGCTACCAGTAGAAATACAGCAAAGAGCTTAAGTCCCAGTTTTTCTGCAATGGCAACCAAGTATTTAGCACAATGGTAGGTACTCTCTGAACCCGAGAGCTGTATTTCAGCCTAAAGCTGAAGCATTAATTTAAATTTTAAATGGTACAAGAGATGTTGAGTGCTGATTCTGTGGACCAAACAATATACTGAGTTTTACTGTAACAACAACAAACACTGACTTTAGAGATTATCTTTGTCCTTAACAAGCTGATAAAACTGTTAGGTTGGAAAGGAAACAGCAAGAATTCAATGCTATAAGTACGATAATAATTTCAGGAGGTACAAGGTGGCTCAGAAGAAGGAGAGTTAATTTTTCAGGTGTTTGGTGTTAGAATTCCTGAAGAGCAGATTGAGGGGACAAGACATTCAGGATACGGGTGAATGGGTGGTGGGCAGGTGTGAGGAATGACAGAAACAGAAGGATTGGAAATTAAGAAGTCAGATTGTTAAGTGGCTCCTCCTATCCTTCCTGGCCACTGTCCTCAGCCATATTTTGGATCTAAAGGTCAGGGAGAGAATTAGTTTTGAGATCCGAGGAAAGCCATGGGAGAAGTTTACTGACACAGAGTTGAGATTAGGTTTAGTGATGTCGAGTTCAAGTTTCTGAGATTATTCACTAGCTAGATCTCGCACATGGACTTTAAATTCACTCAGAAGGACAGTAAGAATCGGAGAGGAATAAAGAATTGTGAGCCAGGTTCCAGGGAGTTATCTGGAGGCCATTAGATGACAGTAAAAAGAAAACTCAAGAGTGGTTCCATCAGATCAGATCGCGAATTCAGGGGAAAAGGCAGTGACTGCAGATGATTTCCCCGCTGTCTGAAAGCAGAGGGTGACTCTGAAATCTTTCCATAAGCCAAAATGGGATAAAGTGAAGAGTATCCCCTACTTTCCCAGCACTTTTACATCAGCACCTGTTTTTGCTTACTGCAAGAAGGAGAGTTTTTGCTTTTATGAAAAAAGCCATCACCATCCTAATGCAGGTCTTTCATAAAAGTGAATGGCATAATGCGAACTTTAGGAAAGCAGGGGACACCTGTAGCAGGACAGGAGAATGTCGATCCACTCCTCTGGTCCCTTGGCACATGGAGATATGAAAGAAAGAGCAGGCTGTCTCCTTGATGGAGCTTCTATGAAGCAGTGCCCTTCACAAGTCACGTGTCAGTTAAGGTAAGGGGCAGCAGAAGGAAATCTGCGGAGGCCATAAGGTTGCAGGGTGCCCACTTTGTGTGCAGCTACGTGAGCATTCTCCTGGGCAGAGGTTCACAGGGAGGCTAGCACTGAGAAAAGCCAGCTGGCAGACAAAATGCTAAGCAAGGTGCGATGCCCCATACGTGTTCCTTGGGCTCCTATGACGGGCCAGGCGGGTGCTTGTCATGCCCGAGCTAGCCTTGGCCCTGCCTTTGCAGAAGTGGAAGGGATCTAAAATTGGTCTCTAGAGGATGAATGAGAGGCATAGAAAGAAATGACTGGCCTCAGGCTCCCCAAAGTGTAGAGTAATGGGTTTCTCCTAAGCTGAGACTGCACCACACTGAGTTAGAGAAAAGAGTAAGAGAGTACGATGTATATATATGTATATATATATATACGATGAGAGTAAGAGAGTAAGAGTAAGAGAGTACGATGTATATATATATATGTGTATATACACATATATATATACACATATATATATATACACACACACACACATATGCGTGTGTGTGTGTGTGTGTGTGTGTGTGTGTGTTTGTGTATTGGTCTCTGCCCCACACCCACTTTGGCTCCTGGCACAGACCTTGTAATGCCCTGAATGATAAGAGCAATGAAGGCATCTTTTGTTCTAGTATTTGGTCCTTGACCTCAGTTCCTGACACAGAGCTTTGAAATCCCTTGAAATTTCCTGGGTGATAGCAGCGTCTTTTGTCCTCACAAGGTGATTCTTGGAGGGCTCCCGGCAGGAGCCTCATCAACAGAAAGACCAAGCCATGATTAGGAACTTGGAGGTTCCAGCCCCAACCATATCCTCCAGGAAGGGGAGTGGGATTAGAAATTGAGTTAATGATCTCTCATGCCTACAAGGTGAAGCCTCTATAAAAACCCCAAAGATAAGGGGTTCAGGGAGCTTCGGGGCTGGTGAACACGTGGAAAGTGCTAGGAGAGGGGTTCATCTGGAGAGGGCCGGGAAGCTCCATGCCCCTTACCACAGACCTTATCCTATGCATCTCTTCTACCTAGGTGTTCATCTGTATGTTTTATGACATCCTTCTATAATAAACTGGCAAACAAGAAGTAACCTGTTCCTCTGAGTTCCCTCAGCTACTCTAGCCAAATGAAGCAAACCTAGGGAGGAGGTGGTGGGAACCTTTGACTTAGAGCTGATCAGTCAGAAGCGCGGATAACAGCCTGGACTTTCAACTGGCATCTGAAGGGTGACGGGCGGGGCGGGGGGGGGGGTGGCTGAGCCCTCACCCTGTGGGATCTGACTCAGTCTCCAGGCAGACAGTGTCAGAAGTGAGTTACATTGTCGGACACCCAGCTGGTGTCACAGAATTGCTTGGGATGGAGAAAGTCCCCATGCATCTGGTGTCAGAAGTGTTGTGCGTGTGGTAGTCGTACGAGAAGAAAGGAGAAACACAGGAACGGTGTAGGTTTTCTTTATAGAGACTTAAAAGCTAAGACTTCCCTTTGTCTTTGAGTTCTTTACTTTTTAAGTATAAAAATCTGCCACCACAAAAATCTGAAAGCTAAGGATTTCATTTTTCCTTCTACGGTTGTTAGAATCATTACGAAGGGCAGATGATCTACATTAGTTTTAGGCAGGCAAGGATGCAGCTTCTTAAATGTCCATTAACAAGAGTTTATTGAACTGTGTTGCCTTGGGCTACAAAAATCAGCCTCATGTTTGTCGGGACAAAATACTTGACTGTAAGGTTTTGGAGCCGTATCTTATTTCCCATGGTATCTCCAGAGTCTGGAACCTCATAGGCAGTTTATAAATATTTGTGGAATAAATACTTTAATCTTACAAAGATTCAGCAATTGGGGGTGGGTGGAGGAGAGCATGTGTAATAGGAGACAAGAGATGTCAATCGGGGAGGGATGACAAGTAGGGACAGCTTCACTAATATGAATTAGCCTTTCTTTCTGGTCCTTTCCAGGTTCAGTGATGGAAGGAAAAGAAGCGTGCTTTCCTGCTTGCTTTGCACGTTTCTTCCTCCACTAACTGCTGCTTCATTCATTACCTAAAAGGAATAAACCACCCAAGTTGAGGAAGGATCACTAAATGACTGAGCTGTGTTAACGATCTAGTCCATTGAGAACTATCTTCATTTGGTCAGGGCGGTACCAGTGGTGGCTGGGAACTTTCCAGAAGGCTCAGAGAGGCTGCAGCTCCCATCAGAGGGTAAGAGCAGATGGTGAGGCAAAGGAAGAGAGGTAGAGGTGTTGTATCTGACAAGACCCAGTGGAGGCAGAAATATTTTCACTTTTGATGTACGTCATGGGTTAAGACAGATCAATGGAAGTGACTATCTTTTGATCTTTTTTTTAAACAAATCTATTTTGTGTGGCTGTATCCCTGTGAATACAGAGACAATCACCATTAGCAGAAGGACACATATTTTAAGTTAGTTTTCCAGTGGTAACGGCTCTTTGTATAAATCAATATAGAGAACATTTATGCCCATTTTATGGGAGCTGAAGCATAATTTTTACTGTATTCATTTATTATACAGCTTTATAGCCATTATAATTTTTGGTTTTATGCCATACTCTTTGTCTTATATATGGTTTTTTTGCTGCCAAGGCCTCCTTCAGGGACAAAATCTCCTATTATAACATATGAGAAAATAGGATCTGCTCTGTAATGTTGTACTTCATGTTCAATTTCCAAGGGCAGAATACAGCAAAGATGTCTGGATTATTCAAATCAGAAGAGTAAGAAATTAATTGGGACTCAATTTAGGTAATTGCTTTAGTTCTTTCTTCTACTTAGTAAACATACTACAATTGCAAAATAATTCTTAATTATTTTCCAGTGTTTAGCCCTAGCCAGAAATACAGGAAGAAAAAGGTAGACAATCTTTAGGGTGATTTAAATGCTTGAAGTTACAGTTCCCAAACTTAAAAATATGCACAAAAGTCACCTGGGTAGCTTGTGGAATTTGTAGATTACCAAACCTCACCACCAGAGAGTTGAAGGCAAGAATCCTAGGATGTGACCTGGGAAAATGCATTTCATAAACAGCCCAGCGGATTCTGACACAGGTCGTCTTGGGCCACGAATTGAGAAACCCTAGTGTAAGAGAATGTGAATACTTACATAGCCTATGAACCACAAGCAGAAAGCAGGAGAGATCCATTCTCTGGCATGGATTCCACAGTCAATCCATATGGCATTTTTGGCTGTTTGTTCTTTTCTAGAAACCTGCCCAAGGAAAACCAACAACAATAACAAGAAACTTCAGGAAAATAATTTCCATCTATGTAGTGCTCGCGTTTAATTCTTTCAACAAATCTATGAAACACACATTGTTCTCTGCATTCCTTTGAGGATTTTCAAGGGACATTAAAAGCTGGTGTAACTAAAAGAGACTAGTTAAGTTCACGTAGCTGGTGAGAGGCAGGACTGAGGTTTTCAGTCAGGACTTCTGATCTCAAGTCCTCTTTGTTCCTCCACAATTACTTGTCATTCCACAGGGTAGAAAGGGTGGAAGGCAGAAGGGTAGAAATAAAGACCAGAACACTAGTATTTCAGGCTGTACCTTGACACTTCCGTGGGGTAAAGGGGTGTGTACAAGGTGGGCAGCTTTCTGTGGGAGACTAGTACAAAGAAAGATGGGGAAAGGGAAGCCAGTGATGGGGTACCTGGGTAGCTCAGTCAGTTAAACCTCTGACTTTGACTTCAGCCGAGGTCATGATCTCACAGTTCATGAGTTTGCGCCCTGCATCGGTCTCTGTGAAGACAGCTCAGAGCCTGGAGCCTGCTTCGGATTCCGATTCTATGTCTCCCCCTCTGTCTGCCCCTCCCCCACTCATGCTATGTCTCTCTCTGTCTCTCAAAAGTAAATACATGTTAAAAAAATTCTTTTTGAAAGATAAAGGGAAGCCAGTGATGCCAAAGACAAACTTGGACTCCCTGACCATTTTCTCCAGGGTGCATACTTTTTACATATAGACTATTCCCCTATTTCACACAAAAAGAAGCATACATCTAAGTTCACACAAAATTATTACCACCAGGTCGAGGGACAGAGACCTTGCTCTGATTCATGGTATAGGGAGCTCGTGCAAGCTGCCAATTCTGGAATCAGAACTCCCAATTTGCCCTCAGTGATAGACTTTGGTGTCTTCAGAAGTATTCCAAAAACAGCTCCAAACAAAATGAATCATGGTTCATTTGCTTTTAAAAATTAGTCCCCACGCAATTTTAGGGTATGGAAGGGAGAAGAGTGTCATTAAGATTAAGCAAATATGCGGAGTTGAAATTTCAAAACAAGAAAAGGAGAGAGTTACATTTTTATTGCCAGGGGGGTCTGGGTGGCTCAGTGAGTTAAGCATCGCACTTCAGCTCAGGTCGTGATCTCATGGTTCATGGGTTCGAGCACCGCATAGGGCTCTGTGCTGACAGCTCAGAGCCTGGAGCCTGCTTTGGATTCTGTGTCTCCCTATCTCTCTGTCCCTTCCCCACTGGCTTGCTGTCTCTCTGTCAAAAATAAATAAACATTAAAAATATTTAAAAAAATTTTATTGCCATCTATAGCCCTCAAAGAGGCTTTGTTCTTAACTAACCTGGAGCTAGTGATAATCCAGTAAGAAAGCAAGGGAGAAAGTCCAATGGCATTGACTGCAAAGAGAGAAATAGTACAAAAAGAACTTTCTAGCAAATTTAACCTACTCAATTTAAAGGAAAACCTTGGGTTGTCTGGACTAGTTGCCTGACTCAACTCTCTACCTGTGCCAAGCAAACTCTCGGTACCAGTCCCGATGCTGGAAAGATGAAGGAACCCCAAAGACTTCCAGTGTGTGCACACCCTTGGTCAAGTAAGACTGGGACTGAGGCATGCGGGAAGCATGGTCTTCCAACATATAAATCTAGGACCCAGAAACACAAGTCCTAAAGAGTACACACAACATGTCTGAGAGCAAATGTCATGGGTGTGTATACCACAATTACATGGATCCAATCGGATCGACCAACTCAGCTGCCAGGAGGACCCAACATTTCATATGTCTGCCTTGAGTCTCTACTGTAGGTACTTGCCAAAACAGATGAAAACCCAGAAACCCCAACTCAAAATCTTAACTTGAGATGACAAAGACATTCACCTATCACAATTTAGATAGGTAATGGTGGGAAACTCTATGTAAATTAAATGCTATTAAATCCAATGTAATTTCCTAATGCTTAATTTTTTTGTCTAGACCTTCTTTTTAATTATTTTTTGAGGAAGGGTTAGGGGGAACAGCTAAAACAAACAAACAAAAAAAGAAATGCAGAATTAGAAATTAACAGGCAGGAATTAGTATGATTTCATGGCTCCCAAAAATTCTTTCTGTGGCCATAGTCGCTGACCTTTACTAAGACCAATTTATTCAACTAAAAATAAATAACCAAATGGACAGCAATTGGAGCAGAAGTTATCACATTAGTCCTACTGCCCAGGCCCCCGACATAGCCCTGGTTCCTATCCTTCCCTTGGTGTGGTTGTTAAGCTGTTTCTTTGGTTCCAAAAACTACATCCGGGTCAATTCAATGTTTGTCTAACAACAGATTCCTCTGTATTTGTTTCCTCCTAAGTAAGGCAGTCAGAGGTGCTGGTGGTAGTGGTGGTAAGTAAATAACAGACTTGAGAAAAATAATCCAGACGACTCCCTTATTTTATGAAGGTAGCCACTGAAGCTCAGGAAGGGGTGGGGGCCAGAAGGGCAGGGAAGATGGGTGATGGGCACCGAGGAGGGCACTTGTTGGGATGAGCACTGGGTATTGTATGTAAGCGATGAATCACAGGAATCTACTCCCGAAGCCAAGAGCACACTATACACTGCATGCTCGCTAACTTGATAATAAATTATATTTAAAAAAAGGAGAAAAAAATAAATGGCTTATCTATGTCACATAAACAGAGAGAGTGGATTCTGAAAATAGGCTTTTCACTCTCCCATCCATCCTGCATTAGTAAAGGAAAAAATGTAAGGGTAATAACTAATCCCCAAATAGCTGGATATTAAAACCGAGAAAGACCCATAATACAAATATTTCCATAGCTCAAAGAAAAATATGCAAGTTATAACAAGCACCATTGGAGAAGTAACACATTCTCCAAAGTGGATAGATCAGCGACTGCCCCCACAGCATACCTTTAAAACATAAAGTGGGTACTTCTCGTATGAGGATCCAATGTGGATTTTTTCAACCATATCAGGATAGTTTTCAGTTATAACTTCAATCCAAGAATAGATCTATCAAAGCAGAAACCAGCAGTCAGTCGCAGAACAAGTTCAAAGCATTTTCCTGGCCCAAGGAAGGAGACAATTTCATCAAGGTAAGGCGATCCCTTTAAAACCTTTGCATAAGGAAAAAATAAGGAACAAAAACAGTTGGGGCAGGGTGTTTCTTCTGCTGTTTTGGAAAATAGATAAAATTAAAGTTTTGAAAGATATCAAGGGTTAGAGAAAGAGTAGAAAAGGACTGAAAAACTTAGCACAAAGTAGGAAAAGTTAATCTTAAAAATTTTTTTTTAATATTTATTTATTTTTGAGAGAGAGAGACAGAGACAGAGGGTGAGTGGGGGAGGGGCAGAGAGAGGGAGACACAGAATCATAAGCAGCTCCAGGCTCTGAGCTGACAGCACATGATGTGATTCGGGGCTGGAACTCACAAACTATGAGATTATGACCTGAGCTGGAGTCAGACACTTAACCAACTGAGCCACCCAGGCGCCCTGAAAAAGTTAATCTTTAAAGTGTACCTCCTGAAAGTGATTTTTAAAGGCTCATTACATTGAATCCCTGCCTCCATGTGTGAAATCTTTCCCATTCATTCATGAGTTCACATTTATACAGAACCTTTTTGTTATTTTTTTTAATATTCATTTTTATTTTTTTTAATTTTTATTTATTTTTGAGAGAGAGAGAGAGAGAGAGAGAGCGGGGGAGGAACAGAGAGAGAGGGAGACAGAGAATCTGAAGAAAGCTCCAGGCTGAGTTGTCAGTACAGAGCCTGACATGGGGCTTGAACTCACAAACCGTGAGATCATGACCCGAGCCAAAGTCAGACACCTAACCGAATGAGCCACCCAGGCGCCCCTAAGAACAGTAACCTAAAGAGGCCCTGGGCACTGTCTTTGTACAGGATAAATCGCCGTTGTTCCCCACTAGAGATCTGTGCCCTCACAACAAGATGTGTAAAATGATAGGAGGCAGGGGTGAGGACAATCTGCAGGAAAAATAGTCTCTCGTTTGATTCAGGACCTTTCTCCTGGCTGCAAGTCTAGTGGTGTTTGTGATCCTGTCCAGATTACAGTGGAAGGAAGAGACAAAAACTCCCGGACCTGACTTTAGGCTAGTGTCCACTTCAAATCAGGGTTTGAATGACGGAACTCGGTCATGTTTGCCGACCAACTTCTCAGGGGCCATGCTTGTATTTGTATACCTTCTGTAATGGGAGCGACCAACCCTTGGCCTTATTTCTGGGACCTTATCTAGAGGTAATTTCAAGTTGACGGGACCTGGAGCACCGTGGATCCTCTCGAAGTAGCATAACTAGGGTAAGTGGTTGTCCTGTGCTGGGGATTAAGATGCTCTCCGAAGGCCCACCTGTCACCAAATACCAATGCTGTCCGTGCCTGCAGTGTTGGGCATCTAACTGTCAGAGATTTCCTCGCTGGGCCTTTGTTTTGTTTACCATGCTACTCTTCTAAGGCATGAGTGCACCTGAGACAACTACTACACGAAACTATTTTGTGTTTCAGTATTAATGGTTTGGTACATTTCCTCCAACCAGGGAGGCTGTATTGTGTGAAGGCAGCTTTACAGGAAACTGTTCATCTCACAATCTAATCTGAGCTAGTGAAGGTAACACCCTTTGAATAACTCTCTTCTTTTGCCATTTGTCTTAAGAAGTTATTTTTTGGCCGGGGCGCCTGGGTGGCTCCGTCGGTTAAGCGTCTGACTTCGGATCAGGTCATGATCTCGCAGGTTCGTGGTTCGAGTCCTGCGACGGGCTCTGTGCTGACAGCTCAAAACCTGGAGCCTACTTTGGATTCTCTGTCTCCCTCTCTCTCTGCCCCTCTGCTGCTCTCTCTCTCTCTCTCTGAAAAATAAACATTAAAAAAAAAGAGAGAGAGAAGAAGCATTTTTTGGCCCTTTGTTTTTCTCCCTACAGTGGATCCTAGTGGGAATCAATGACAAAAGAACTCTCCTGCCCACCAGGTGACCTCGCGGTGAGGGCTGAAGGAGAGATCAATGCCGAGGGCGAGGGCGAAGGAAGGACTTGGTGGAATTTCCTGAGGGCCAGATGGCCATGGATCCTATGAACCCTAAGGATTGACGGGGGGAGGGAGGAGAGGTCTGCAATGTTTCCTGGATTGTCACTGTTATGAACTGAATTGTGTTCTCCTCCGAATTCATACACTGAAACCGTAACCCCCAGCGCCTTAGAAAGTGACTACATTTGGAGATAGGGCCGTTAAAGAGGTAATTAAGTTAAAATAAGGCTGCTGGTGTCGGCCCTCACCCACCCTGCCCGGTGTCCTCATAAGAAGTGGAGATCAGGACATAAACATACGGAGGGAAACCAGGGATGTGCACACAGAGAGAAGGGCATGTGAGGACATACTGCGAAGGCAACCGTCTACAAGTCAAGGAGAGACACCTCAGGAGAAACCACCCCTGCTGTCACCTTGATGGTGCACTTCCAGCCCCCAGAACTGGGAGAGAATACATTTCTGTGGTCCAAGTTACCCAGTCTGGGGCACTTTGTTATGGCAGACTAATAGTCATGTCCTTCCCCCCCACCCCTGCCCCATGTCCTTCCCACTCTCTCCTGGAGACAAGGTAAGAAAAAGTCACCTTTTTGAACAAAATCATGAAAAAATATTCTTAAAATATTTAAAAGTACTTTTTTCAGGCATTCCCCTCTTCCCATCGAATTCAGCACAGCAGTGATTTTGTAAATCACACCCACCGAGCGTCTCGATCTCCGGCATCAGATTGGGGACACTGGAGGGGAGACGTCTCAGGGGAATAGAGACAAGGGAGGAGAGACAAAGGAGGGGATGCAATTTTAAGATCCCCATCAATCAGTCAGGCACATGGATTCTAGAAGCCGACCGAGTTCCGGTTTAACTAACTGGAAAGGAACAGATGCTTTTGAAGATTAAATAGCAAATTGATTCGTATTTCTTAAGTCTTAGATGTCTTAAAAACATGGATATGGTCCTTAACAGTTTCTGGGCACCTAGCCAAAGATGATAAAAATACTTAACATTAGGCAATACAGCAGCATACTCCGATGAAGGAATAAAAGGTATCAAGGGATTTTTATTACTTGGAGCATACTATATAAAAAAGAAAGTCCTCTAAGGAGTTTACCCTTTCAATTAACAATATGAGGAAACGGTTCTGAGAGTGTTACATGAAAGGTTACAGCCGAACAGCAGCATTTTTCTCAGGTTCCCTGTAGCAAATGGGAACCTATAAGTACTGATAGGGAAAAAAATCAACTTCTTAAAGATTAAAATACAGCGGCGCCTGGGTGGCTCAGTCGGTTAAGCATACGACTTCAGCTCAGGTCACAATCTCACAGTCCGTGAGTTCGAGCCCTTGGTCGGGCTCTGTGCTGACAGCTCAGAGTCTGGAGCCTGCTTCGGATTCTGTGTCTCCCTCTCTCTCTGCCCCTCCCCCGTTCGTGCTCTGTCTCTCTCTGTCTCAAAATAAATAAACGTTAAAAAAAATACAAGTGGTATTATCATCAGTAACATTATTCATTTAAATAGATTCCTCCTAAGGGGAATAAAACATACGTATTTACCATGAGTGAGTATGAGTGAGTAAATTCCTCTAATTCAGTGAGAGAAAATGTAGCAATTATTCAGTAAGAATATGATCAGGGTAAAAAAAAAAAAAAGAATACTATCAGGGTAATAGTCCAAAGACACATGATTAGTTAGACTGTTAATTTCTTTGGGGTAGTGTCAATAAAAAGGCCCTATATTTATTTCCTGTTGTTCCTTTGCGTGTAGTGTTACTGCTAGCAGTTAGAGACACTCTCAACTCTGGACAAACAGCCTGCTTACAGGCAGGGTCCTAATAGAATGCAACCTCCCCAGGGAAGATATCCACAAGAGGCTAGGTTACCACCGTATAATCAACCTAATCGTAATTTTTTTTTACTCTCTTCCACTAATTCTGCTTTTTAATAATATCCCATGGTTGAAATGGCCATGCTAATTAAATTAAAATAGTGATTTTGGAGAGCAACGTAATGGCTTACTTCATTTAGCGAGTGATACTGTTCGTAGTACGAGGAAGAAGTCCGGGGGCTGACCGTGTCATTGGCAGTCTGCTGTTGAATAAGATCTGCCACTTCTTCCACCAGGATGCTGGGGGACGAAACAGAGGGACAGCTGATTTCCAAACAGGACTCTGATTCTGCCACGGCCCACTGCGGGTACAGCAACAGGTGAGCATGGGGGAAAAAATTCACTGAGAAATTTAACAAGGTAAACTTCATCAAGGTGCAAACAATAACCCCTCACGCGGTAGCAAGCTGAAATTCACAGACCTTCTTGGTGGAACCCACATGACAGCTGAGAGAAAGTGGCTCCTGTGTGATGTGTTTTGAAGGCCCCCCCAAACTCACCCTTTCCTCACCATTACCAACATTCCTTGACTGTGATTCGTCAGTGTCTTTAAGGTAAATGGACAACTTTCTTAAATCCAGACTAACATTGTATTATTCTGTTTTCAGTTGAGGACCAAGGAGAAGCAGAAAGCCTTTTCTTTTTGTTTTTCATCGTGACAGCCACTGACCTACACCAGATGTTCTGCATAGCCAAAGATGATCAAGTCTCTAGAGAAACAGAAGCACAGGGAAAGAGAAGGTACCAGAAAGGCAGCTTGTTTAATTCTCTTGAGAATTGCCACACTGTTAACTAGGCAAACATTTTAAGTGAATTAAGCTGTTGCATCACCTGGGATGAACAGTTTGAAAGTTAGCTATCATTATAATGTTATTCCCTTTTTTGGAGGGGTCAGCGGATAAAAGCCAAGGCTTTGACATCAGAGAAGTCTGAGTTCAACTCTTTGCCCTGCTATGTTCTATGTGTTATGATCTTGAGAAATTCCTTTGTGAGTATGAAACAGTTTTTTCATATCTGCCTAAGGAGGATAGTATCTATCTTACAGAGGTAAAAAAGAATTAAATGAAGCAATGTGTAGAAGGGCTCAGCACAGTTCCAGGAAGGTGGTAAACACCTATAACATATTACTAATAATCATCACAGTGTCTTATCCAAAGGCTGCCCATTGATAAGCGGGAGAGAGCTTGGCCTCCAGGAATGCTAGCATAGCAGGTGGAATCCTGGCTCTTGAACAGTGGACATAGTATGGAGACATTGAACAGGAGCATCCGAGAGGAAGGGGGTGTGGCGTCTGGACAGAAATTGCCTCTGATACAACGTTTAGTTTGGCCCAGACGTTCAGGAATGTTCACTGACCTTGCGAAGCAAGGAAGGAAGCCGAATCGCCTTCAGCAGCTGCTTTTTCAAGAGATACCGCAAAACCTGCTAAAGTGAATGACAATTTTGCTCCCCAGGTCTAGGCACAGAGCAGAGGAACTAAAAAAAGGAAGGAATAAGGAGGAACTATAGGAGGCTCCCCAGATCACTGAGTCTGAGTCATTTTCAGGCAAGAGACCCAGGTTGTGAGAGGTGAAGCCACTTGTCCAAGGTTGCAGAGCTGGCCACTTAAACTTCATCACCGGTCCACTTCAGAGATTTCCGTGTTGTCATGTTCAGTGTAAGTATTTATTTTTTCCAGAAAGCAATTATACTGGCTGCTAATACAATGCCTTATAAGTGCGTCTAATGGCTGCTCAAAAAATACTGAATGATGCCTACCTGAACAGAATCGCGTTGTCATGTAAATTCGCTTTCACGTTGCTTACATCAGAGGCATTCACAAAAAAATGGACTTCTTTCTTCTTCTCAATAAATTCAGCTGTTACCGGCTGCCAGAGAACAATCTGCATTTTTCAAGGGGAAGAATTGATAAAAACGAAAACAGTTGTTCGTATCCTTCTCATCTATAGCTAAAGCCATAAACCATGTATCGATAGGAGAAATGAAACAGACATTTCCTAGCCGCTGGTCCCCATTCACACACGGGGCAGTGTAAACATTTATTTTGCAGGGAGCTTGTCTTATTCTTTTCTGTGACCCCAGTAGAGAGGCCCTGGAACATACAAGGCACTCAATAAATATTTGGTTAGACAAGAATGAATGAGCCAATGAATATATTTATGACCCAACTCTAAAGCTGGATGTGTATGTCAGTTTAAAGGAGAAATGAAATTCTCTCTAGAAAGAAAGTTAATTTACTGTTGATCTTCTTTAATAAAAATTCCATGTCCTTGATATTGTTATCATGTTGATATTCCTTTTCTTTAATCTAATTATGGGCTTTGGGCAATGACTTTTAATATTACTGACTTTTTTTTTTCTACTTTACTGCACTTTTTTCAAGCATTTTCACACCCATTTCCTTTGACCATTATAATTATGCTTTGATGTAGGCGAGGCGGGTGTTGCTATTTCCATTGTGGAAATAATGAAGAAATTAAGGCTCACAGCCAGCATGTCTAAAATCATACATGTAGGAAGTGGCAGATTAAGAACTAAGATTCTAAATCTCTAACGCTTCCTCCAGAGGTATGTCCTCTGTCCATGGTGTGATGGCCATCAAAACGCACCACTCGGTGCTTCTGTTGAGAGGAGCATAGTTGAAAGGCCTTCCCAGCCACTGCCCCCTTGATCCACCCGAGCCTGATGCCATGCTGCTCCGGGGCTGCAGCCAGCCACACGGACCAGGCACTGAGGGCATATTCTTGCAGGACCCTTCTTGCGAGATATGGGTTTCCAAAGCCCGGTGGCTTTGGCTTCAGGACTGACCACTGGTCTAGCCAGACCTTCATCAGAACTGCCCCGGAATCTACAAAGTCTCCGTTTCTGCAAAAGTGTCAGAGCTGTGTCTGGTCTGAAAGTGCCCCCTGCCATCTCTGACTTCCTCCTCTTCGTCCTTCCCAAGCATTCCTCTTAGTACACATAGCTGGCATCTTCAATCTGGTTTTGATATCTGCTTCAGGAGAACCTTCACTGACAAGCAGGGGGCCATCAATTTTCTACCACGACATCTTGTAACTCTTGTCAGCTTTCTACACCTTAGGCATTCTGGAAAGATGGGTCCCAAGCATGAAGATTTTAACAAACGCTCCCCTGTAGTTTTGCTGCCTATTCCTTTTTAAGAACCATTATTTTGTAAGCAAAGTTCTATTGGACTTCTGTCATCATAACATCTTTGTAAGTACCAACTTTCACTCCCAAAGTGCTACTATGATGAAATTGGCTGAAAAGCCAATAGCACAAATGAAGAATGTTTTGATTTTAGCACTGGCAAAATCATGTGATTATGGGGAGGGGGAGAAGGCTATAAGAAGAGGGGTTTATGTCAGCTATATTTAAGTCAGACAACATATGAGAGAACATGGCACACAAAATTTAGACACCATGAAGCTGATATACAGTTGATCCTTGAAGAATGTGGGGATTAGGGGTGCTGACTCCTGTGCAGTTGAAAATCTGTGTATAACTTTGAGCTCCCCAAAATTTAACTACTAATAGCCCATTGTTAAGTGGAGGCTTACCGATAACATAAACAGTTGATGAACACATATTTTATATGTTGTACATATTATACACAGTATTTTAATTTAAGTTTGAGAGATTTTTATTAAATAATAAGTTATTTAATAACAATGAATTATGATTTATTTCGAGAGAGCGAGAAAGTGCAAGCAGGAGAGGGGCAGAGAGAGAGAGAGAGAGAGAGAATCCCAAGCAGGCTCTGTGCTATCAGTGTAGAGCCCAAAGTGGGGCTCGATCTCACAAACCAAACCGTGAGATCATGACCTGAACTGAAATCAAGAGCCTGACACTTAACTGATTGAGCCAGCCAGGCACCTGAATATACTGTATTTTTATAATAAAGTAAACGAGGAAAAATCAAATGTTATTAAGAAAATCATAAGAAAAATACATTTACAGTACTATACTTTTCTTTCTCACATATCTGTGTGTAAGCAGATCCACGCAGTTCAAACCCGTGTTATTCAAGGCTCAAATGTAAAGATAAATGAGGGAAAAATTACCTCATATGTTGTAGTAAGATTCTGCACAATCTGAACTTGCCTGGAGGTTCTAGGAAAAGCTGATAAAACCTGGCCACTGGGAAAGAATAAAACAGAATTTTGAGGTTAAATAAAAAAATTAAAATGAGGTTTATTTTTAAATAATCCTCTAGGTAACTGTAAAAAGGAAAAACAAAAACTTTAAATAGTAAAAGAAAAGAGGATCTTGCTACAGGCTAAGGGTTAAAAAGAGAACATACACTTTCTCATTCTTTCTGCTCCAAATCGACTGCCAAATCAATAGTTCTCTTGAATGGGAGTCAGTCTGCAGAGTACGTACTTCTTTCTTCTGTGTGTGTGTGTGTGTGTGTGTGTGCGTGCATGAGTTATAGTTTTAAAAATTAAATATTTGATGCATAAGGGAATATTAATGCTAACACTAGCTTATTACATAATAAAATGAATGCCTGGGAACCCATTACACCACTTAAGAAATCCAATGTTATTGGTGTCCTTGAAGCTCCTTGTGGGTTCCTCCCCGCTCTGCCTCCTTACCACATCCCAAAAGGTACCCACTACCCTAAATTTTCACTTGGCTCATTCCCTTACTTTTTCTCTGTACTATGGATTCTTGAACACATGATGGATTCTTGAACGTGTAGATTCTTAAGACATTCTTAGGTTTGCTTGATGTAACTCTATAAAATTGGTATACTGTACGTGTCCTTCTGTATCTTATTTTCTTTCCCTCAACATTGTATGTTCAAGGTTATCATCTGTGCTGAAGAATATATTGGGCTGGAATTTGTCTGCAGGTGGAACTCTACTTCTTGGGGTTAGACACATTTTAATTTCATAGAAATTGGGCAAGAGCTCTTACCACACAATACAGCACAAACCTAGAAGGAAATGATGCATAAAAAAATACATCATAAAAAGAAAAAAGATAAACAAACAAGATATTTTCAATATGTGTAACTGATAAAGGATTAGTATCTAGACTACAGAAAGGAATTATAGTACCCAATTGTCACAAAAAAATAAGTGAATGGAAATACTGTACTTTATTAGTGAGTCAGAAAATTAAAAATTAAAGTTGTAAGGGGATTCCATTTCACAACCACTCAATTGGAAAAATTAAAAAGTCAGACAGCATCCAGTGTTAGCAAGGAGGAAGGGCTTTAGGAAATCATTTCCACTACTGGTGAAAATACAAACTGGTACGAAGTTTGAGAAATAATTTGGTACTATTCTATAACATTGAAAAAAAAACATGTTAACAAGAGCTCTGGAAATACAAAAGAGGTTATGACAACTTCTGCTTGTCATTATTAGCAAAGGCTTCATGGAGGTGATGATTGGGTAACTTAGAGTGTGTAAAGGCACTGTGGCAGGAGACAAAAGGGCACTGTTGGGAAAATAGCAAGCTGCTCATTGTTGCCAAGTGTAGGATAGGAAAGTAGCTAAATAGAAATGAGTTTGAAAACTTATTTCAGTCCTTCTCTAGAGAAAATTGTGAATGCATGCTGAGAAATCGGTCTTTATGTTGTAGGCAATTAAGAATTAGGAAAAGACATCACTTGACTTGTGATTTATGAGAATAATTTTGATAGAGTGGAAGATGGTTTTATTTTAGAAAGCCTGATTGAAAGATTTTAAATCCTGGAAATAAGCCTATGGAGATTTGATTTTCAGAAGAAGGAAAGACTGGCTCACAGAAAAAAAAAACAGACTAGGAAATTTTGTGTCAATCTCTGGAACGGTTTTAGCATTAAATTATTCAACCAGTGCTTAAGGAAATATGTTCGAGGGCAGATACTGCAGGACCATTCATAGTAACAATAACCAGAAACCCCACGAATGCTTGTCAGTAACAGAACTGTTGAACGCTGGTGGTGTCGGTACATTCTAGAATGTTCTATAACCATCATAAAGAAGGAGTTAGATTTACCTGAGGGGGATTTACATGATGCACTAAGGGAGAGAAGCAAGATGTGGGGAAGTCTATACAATATTATCCCATTTTTGTGAAAAGTAAATAAATTATAAAAAGGAAAATTACCTGTGTCAAAAGCAGGAGAAAACTGATGAACGAAGAAACAGCACAGAGTTAACATTGATTTGGGTGGTGTGGAATGGCATTCGAAGGATTGGGTAGGTGAGGGAAGTGGAGAGAGGAAATAAGATTGCTTTTTAAAAGAGGGGTGCCTTGGGGGCTCAGTCAGTTGAGCGTCCCACTCTTGATTTTGGCTCAGGTCATGATCCCAGGGTCATGGGATTGAGCCCGAGCCCCGTGTTGGGCTCCGTGTTGACCATGGCGCCTGCTTGAGATTCTCTCTTTCTGCACCTGTCCCTCTCCCTCACTTGTGGACTCTCTCTCTCTCTCTCTCAAAAAATAAAGGTCTCTGTGGTCACGGGGTTTATATAAATATACAAAGAAATGCTTGAAAGAATGATCACCAAAATGTTAATGATGTTTTCTAAAGGGGTGATATCTCGGTGTTTTTCTCCCCAATTTTATGCCTTTCCAGATTATTTATTCACCAAAAAAGAACTCTTATTTATAAAAAGCTACTCTGTGAAAAAGCCACCCTTTTGCTAGCACATTCCTTATTGTTTTCCAAGGTGCTCTGAGCCCATCAGGGGAGTGTGGTGGGTTTTCTAACCCGGCACGTCCTGTTTGGGGAATTTTTTTTTTAGTCTTTTCTTTCACCATCTGCCATAATAGCTCTGACATTTCTAGTTCACTAAATGCAGGCCACTCTTTTCTCCAAGCTTCCAAAAACCGTCCTAACAGCAATTAGCACCACCTTCCAAGGATCTAACTAAAATGTCAAATGCTGTGTCATGGGCAAGTGTACCTCTCTAGGGATATAGTCCCTTTCCTTTCTTAATATACTCGGCACTTCCACAGCCGGATTATTTCATGACTTAACCCTAGCTACTAGTTAAGAGGGTATGAGAAGGGGCACCTGGGTGGCTCAGTCAGTTAAGTGCCCAACTTCGGCTCAGGTCATGATCTCATGCCTCATAGGTTCAGGCCCCGCATCTGGCTCTGTGCTGACAGCTTGGAGCCTGGAGCCTGCTTCAGATTCTGTGTCTCTCTCTCTCTCTGCCCTCCCCCACTTGCGCTCTGCCTCTCTGTCTCTCAAAAATAAATAAACAGGGGCGCCTGGCTGGCTCAGTCGGTTAAGCCTCCGACTTTGGCTCAGGTCATGATCTCGGTGTTTACGGGTTCGAGCCCCGCGTTGTCGGGTGTGGGGGGGTGCTCTGGGCTGCTGACTGCTCAGAGCCTGGAGCCTGCTTAGGATCCTGTGTCTCCCTCTCTCTCTGCCCCTCCCCCCTCACGCTCTGTCTCTCTCTCCTTCAAAAATAAATAAACATCAAAAAGGAAAATAAAATAAAATAAAACAAATGAACACTAAAATAAATTAAAAAAAAAAAAAGAGGGTATTAGGTGGTAGTAGATCCTGAGAGCTGACGGTAAGGGATGACATTGTAGAATAACAATGGGGATGTTGAAAGAGGTACACAATAGAAGCCAGGTGGCAGTGTTTCACCACCCTTGACTAGCTGGGCCCAATTATTTTAATGAACAGCAAGGTCAGCGTGGCAGCCAGAAGGGCATGACCCACGGAAATCTACGGGGTTAGTTAAGAGTACACAGAGTTCCCAGAAGCAAGGTAAATACCTGTCAGCAAAAGTATTGCCCAACCTTTACAATCAAAATAATCAAGGATGAATATGAGAGGAGCTAAGGGCAGCTCGCCCAATCAAGAGTCACAACCCATCGCCCGGTTTCCAGGATGCAGGCCAGTTCGTAGACCCGGAATCTCTTGCCTGAAGTGGGGAGCCAGGTCCCCACAAGGAAAGACCCTGCAATGGCATAGAAAGGGTATATGATCATGACTTCCTCTGTCCCTTCCCAAACAAACTTATGGCAAATGTACTCAGGTAACTCTGAGCCATACTAGGGAATTTTTTTTTTTCAATTTTTTAATGTTTATTTATTTTTGAGACATAGAGAGACAGAGCATGAACGGGGGAGGGTCAGAGAGAGGGAGACACAGAATCTGAAACAGGCTCCAGG
This sequence comes from Panthera uncia, assembly GCF_023721935.1. Lineage (NCBI taxonomy): Eukaryota > Metazoa > Chordata > Mammalia > Carnivora > Felidae > Panthera > Panthera uncia. The sequence goes on along the minus strand of NW_026057576.1, from coordinate 23,693,554 downwards.
CTCTGAGCTGTCAGCACAGAGCCCGACGTGGGGCTCGAACTCACAGACCGCGAGATCATGACCTGAGCCGAAGTCGGCCGCTTAACCGACTGAGCCACCCAGGCACCCCCATACTAGGGAAATGTTAAAGGTCTCGTGATCTGGGATAGCCTGGGGAATTCCCTCCCAAAGGAAGCGCACATCTTATACTTCTCCTGATAAGGAAAGGAGCATGATTCCTGGGAGGTCTCGGGCTCTGGATCTACCTCACCTGGAAATACTGTTTCCACCCATTTCTTGGGTAACAGGAAAGAATATCATCTTTGTGACTGAGAGGCCCAGAGAAGAAAGTTTCAGGCTGTGGCATAAGAAGCCCTGACACTTGGACCATATGGCCTGCCAGACTACAAAGGATTAGAGGCCTCTGCGGTGGGAAAAGATGCCATTTAGAGGTTTTGGCATGTCCCAACAGGAGGGTCACAGCATAGATACCTACAGCAAGGCCATGACATCTGCCAAGGAGAATTATACACCTTTCAAAAAAACCAGTTCCTGGGGCGCCTGGGTGGCTTGGTTGGTTAAGCGTCCGACTTCGGCTCAGGTCATGATCTCACGGTCCGTGAGTTCAAGCTCCGCGTCAGGCTCTGTGCTGACAGCTCAGAGCCTGGAGCCTGTTTCAGATTTTGTGTCCCCTCTCTCTCTGCCCCTCCCCTGTTCATGCTCTGTCTCTCTCTGTCTCAAAAATAAATAAATGTTAAAAAAAACAAAAACAAACCAAAAACAAAAAACAAAAAAAACAGTTCCTGACATGCTACTGGGCCCTGGTAGAAAGGGAATGCCTGACCCTTGGGTAACTCGTGGTCAAGGAGTCAGTCTCACCCATCATGACCTGTGTCCTGTCATATGCACTCTGGCAGGTGGAATGATGGCCCCCGAAAATGTCCATGTCCTAGTCCCTAGAACCTGTGAGCCTTACATGGTGAAAGCGACTTTGCAAATATAGTTCGATATTTTGAGACGAGGTGATCGTGTTAGATTATCCGGGTAAACCCAGTGCTTTTGCAAAGATCCTCAAAAGTGGAGAGAGGAGACAGAGAGCGAGGCAGAGGGAGACTTGGCCCAAGAAGAAATCAGAGTAATTCAATGCAAAAAGGACTCAACCTGCGTCTGCTGCCTTTGAAGGTAAAAGCAGGGGCCGCAAGCCAAGGAATGAGGGTGTCCTCTAGGAACTGGAAAAAGCAAAGAAGCAGATTTTCCCCTCGGAGCCTCTAGAGAAGAACACAGTGGTGGCTGACACCTTGATTTCAGGCCGGCGAGACCCATTTTTAATTTCTAAACTACAGAAAGCTAAGAAAATAAATTTGTGTTGTTTTAAGACCCTCCCCTGTGCTCATTTGTTACAGTAGCAATAGGAAACTAATACAGTTGTCACGTCGTGAGGTTGGGTGGGCCGACCAGCAAACCATCCTAAGACAGAAGCGGAACATCCGGGATCGGGCGCGAGTAGGGTTCGGGAACACAAATGAGGTGCCTGAGCAGGTGGCCCAGACCCCTGTGGCATCCCCTACTGTTACATCAGGACCTCTCTCTCAGCTCATACTGACACCTGCCACATGTGGAGGTCCCTTATGACCAGCTAATGGAGGAGTGGAGTGGCCCTGAGAACACCTCTAGGATCACCAGCTGTAATATGTGTAATTGATGGAAGGCCCCAGCTGCTGTGCTGGAAATCTGTCCTCATGTTAGTGCTAAGGCCACAGTTTTCACTGGCTGCATCCAGCTAATAAGTGAGCATGGCGGGGATACTAATGCAGGCTCATTGCTGAAAGATGAGGGGCTCTTCTGATGGGTGACGTGAGCTCAAGAACTGTCTTATCAACTTTGCAAAACCTTTCTTAGAAGTGCACTATGATCTAAGACCTTCTGTGTTCCACTTTGCTTCGTCCTCTTTCTCCTCCACTGCAAACCTGCACTGCAGTCTCACATCTCTCCCTAGAACCTCTTCTTATCCCCTTTTCGCTTTTTTCCTCTCTTTTCTCAATACATCTCTTGCATGTCTCATCCCACCTTGGCATCTGCTTCGTGGAGGACTATGGAAGTGGGGAGAAAGTACAATCTTTGTAGCACATTGTAACACCTAACATGGAGCACCAACAAAACAATAGGCGCTCAATAACTATGTAAACAAAATAAGTGGGCAGTTGATGTCAGTCGGCCTCTGTCAACAGTCACCCCAGTGCTGGCACAAAGGGTCCTTGAACAGAATAGCCATGATGGCAAAGGTGAAGCTATGCGTGGCCCCGCGGGATGGGTTCTTACTCACCAAGATTGATAGGGCAACTCTTGTTGCCAAATGTCCAACTTGCCAGCAACAGAAGCCAAAATCAAGCCCTTTAATCAGCACTATACCTTGAAGAGACCAAGCAACCGCTTGGTGAGAAATTGCCTACTTTGCTCCCCTTCTGCTCTGGGTCTTGATTTGCCTCTTCTACCTGCAGGGCCACAGCTAATGTTACCATACAAGGACTTACATAGTGTTTGATCGATACTGGATCTCACCTAATACTGTAACCAATTAGGGGATCCACTTTACAACAAGGGATGTGCAGAATGGGCACATTACTGTGGGATCCACTGGGCATATCACCTACCACACCACTCAGAAGCCGCCAGCCTCATACAGCCATTAGAATGGATTAGCTGAGGTGCTAGCTTGGAAAGAGGCAACATCCTCTTAGGATGCAATACATATTTTAAATCAATAATCGTTATATGGTGTGGTGTCCCCACAAGCTAGAATACATGGTTCCAGGAGCCAGATTGAAGTAGCTTTCTTTACCATCATTCCAGGTGAATTTGGGGAATTTGTACTTGAAATCTATAAATACAGCTCTGTAAATTTAAAATTTCTGGTTCCCAGAGAAGAAAAGCTTCTTCATGGCAAGAGTCTTGGCAAGAGTCTTGTTAAACAGACAGTTATTGCAGTCTCCTTGTCCCCAAAGATCATCAGGAAGGAGAAGAGTTATTCTGGAAGGTGTAAGTGACTTTGACCATCAGGAGGATATTGAGGGGTGCATGTACACAATTGAGCTGGCAGGGAAGAATACATTCGGTATTCTTGATAAGCTTAGGCATTCTATAATACTCCCTTGTCCAATTTTGATGTATATGGACGAGTGCAACAGCCACGGCTCAAGAGGGCATGGTGATGGGAGGCTGAGACCTTTGAAGGTCAAAGGTCTGGGTCATTTCACCAGGTGCGTTGCCTAGACCATGGTAGGTGCTGCTGAGGGGAAAACAGAATGGACTGTAGAAAAGGAAAATGGTGAGTATTGCTTATTGTCTCAAGACCAGGTATAGCTGTGGCGGGATGCAGTTCATTCCACTAATGCTCCTCTCGTACCTTTCCTCCAGGAGAAGAGAGCACCCAGAATCCCAGAGGAGCTGCTCCCAAAGCTGATTTTTGAAGCAGATTGATCTGAATGGCACAAAAACTGAACTGTAGGAGGTGGCATATTGTGCTCCCCAGGTCCCCATCCAGGAAAGAACTTTCATTTTCCCAGCTCTGCAAGTGTTGGCAGCTGTCACTCGAGTCCCTTTCCAGGACTCTTCCTTGACCGAAGAAGGCCATGCTGCCAAGGTCATGCCCCCTCCCAAGTACAGTCCACATCGCACTAATAAATATGGGTTATAGAGGCATATGCCCTTTGCCCCAGTTTGGGACAGCTCTGCAAGGACAACTCAGCTCTGCAAGGACAGCTCTGCAAGGACAAGTCAGTTTCCTGACTCCAGGCCTTTGTGTGACTGTGTCACCGTTCAATCCCTTCTCTGCCCAGTTCTCTTTCCTTCATTCCTGCACAAATGTTGGTCCCTACATCACTTTCCAGTAAACTTCCTACCTGCAAAATCTCTATCTCAGAGCCCGCTTCCTGGGGAAACTATTCCACAACAGATACAAATATCTAATGCGTGGGATAAACCATGTAAGTGCTCTCTGAGATTGTATTCTCTGTTACAAGAATGCAAAGTCAAAAGTCATTTGGGGCTGAGGTCGTCAGAGAGGGGAGGCACTCTGAGTTGGACTTCTGAGGTGGGCAGGATCTGGCAAAGAGAGGGAAGTGAGGCCAGATGACCGAGACAGGTGGAAGTTTGGCAAATGGGTCGGAGATGAAATGGTATAAGTGTTGATGTGTAAGTGGAAAGGCAAAATCAGACCTCAAGGAATGACAAGTGATCCGGGTGGGCAGGAATATGGGGCTTATGTTCGAATGTACCAGGAAGTGAAACGAGTAAAATGGGCAGGATGGGACCTGACCTGAATCAACGGTCTTAAAACCTGGGGTCAGGATTGTGGCCCTTATTTACAAGGTGGTTGGGCCCCATCTGGGGAATTGAAACCAAAGAGTAAAAAACTCCAAGCCCCCTTTTGATGTGAGGTACAAAAAAGCGGGCAGTCATATAAGTAAATCCTTATCATTAGAATTATAATTCATTATAACGAACTTCCTGACGAGTGACGCTAACAATGGGATGGGATGCCTTACAAAGCGATGACCTCTCCATTATTCAGACAGGCTGAATTCCAAATCCATGTAAGGGAAGTGTTGTGTTGACCAGAAGATGAGGGCATTTTTCTAATGTAGTTGACCCAAGTGAGTCAACAGAAAGAGAAAGAAAAAGAAAAGGTAAAGGTAAAAACGTGTGTTATCCCAATGAGTTTCTGTGTTGAGGAAAAAGATTTGAGAAAATACAGAAGCATAAATTGGGAAAAGGGGAGGGCTAACATTATGACAGTAAGAACACACCATAAAATATATTAATGTGTCCAAGTGTCCGATGTGTCCAAGCTCACCAGCTGTGATCAGCTACACTCTTCTGTCTCCATCTGCTTGGCTAATGTGCCAGCACCATGGAATCAGGGAGTGGGACGAGGGTCCTGTCAGGTCACCTAATGGAGAACTTACACAGTTCCTGAAAGTCAGCTTCCTGACTCTATGCCCCCTTACTTGATCAGAAAGAGGCTATGAAAAGTGGTCTGAGCGGAGAAAGGGAGGAGAGTGGTGCAAATATTTCTTTGGAGCAAATTGTCGCAGTTCGGTCAGTACCCCTTCTCCCAAAGGGGATGAAGTTTGGGGGCGTTACTTACTTCATTTCCACCTAAGAGGGAGGACTGCCGAGGGGTAATGGCACAGTCTGAACATGTTCCCTCAAGTTTAGAGACGCAAGGACTCGCGCCTGGCTTGCTTCCGAGGAAGCTAAACCTGAATGGACCTGGTCTCTAGCTGGCTGGAGAGTAATTAAAGCCAAACGAAGAAACCCCTCATGGTGCTTAGTTAGAACTCAGATGTTGACTGATAGTGTCACCCACAGGGCAAGAACCTGGGAGTGAGTGCAAGATTCCTAGGGGTGAAACATGGTGTTGCCAGAGATGCATCTATCCCTGGTCTGGAAAATTCCTCAGCAAAGGAATCTTAAACATTCCAAAGAAGTTAAAGCCCAAGAAAAGGACTAATGAGAAAAAGGGTCAGGTGTATGTATGGAGAGGGATGAAGGGTTGTTTTCCTCTAAAGCCTGACATTTGCATAATATCTAGAGTGGACCCAATATTCTAGTCTCTAAATCGAGATTGTCTGTGCGTTAACACGACCCCAAAATTATCAGTTACTTGAGAGCGGACTAAAAAGTCAGAATTTGCACACTTTCCCTGCAGGGGCAGAGAAAGATTATTCCGTCACATGGAATGTAATGGGGCAAAGGGACACGAAAACATAAAGACATGTTTTGATTGCATCTGTGAAGTGATACAGTTACAGGATTTAACTAATAGCCTTTTGAAAATTAAAAAAAACCCAGTCTTGCATTAAATATAGAATTAAAAGTGTAAGCACAGTGAAATAGCAGGTCGTTTTACGCAAAAAAATAAACCAGTGCTCAAAGAGGACAAGTAAATCGTCCAAGGCTGCATAACTTGTAAGTCGCAGCTCCGGGGCTATCTCCAGATTAATACTAGACAGCATTTCCTCTGTTGCTTCCCCTCTAAGAATATGATTATTTTCATCAAGCTCTGTCCCCTACTATGGTTTACAAGGAGAAGGTTCACATTTGCCCTCGTTCTGAAAGATTATGTTTGAATTTGAAAAGCTGGGGAGACGCCTCTGAACAATGGAACATAGCTCAAGGCTACAATTTTGTTTTATGCACTACAGCTTTTTAAGGCCAATGGTGCCCTGCTCCTTCAGATGAAAATAATATATCAGGGGGAACCAAGGGAAAGAGAATAAACTGCTCTCCAGGCGGCAGATAGTGTATGAAGTCGACAGAAGGAACAAGTCCTCTGGTCTATTAATAATTCAGAAGCCCTGTCTCCTCAACCATCCTCCACTCTCCGATTCTTTTTCCTCCTTTTCTTTGCACTTTCCCCCACTTGTCTGTTTCAAATAAATAGCCTCCGCTGACAGGCTGCACTTAGGTAATCAGAGCACAACACAATTAATGTCTCTGTTTAGAAGGTTCTTGCTAGTATTTCATTTTTGCCCTTTCCGGTGTTTGGCCTTTAATAGCAACTGACTACGGAGACCTGTTTCGGTTTTTGTTTGTTTGCTCGCCTGCCTTTCTCTCTGGCATATGGCATTTATGCCTTTAAAAGTTTTTTTGTTCTCTTTCCGGGGGCGTTTCACTGATGAGACGTATCAAAATGCACCTCCAAATCAGCCCCTAAGAGGTTGCCCGAACACAAAGCGTTATTAGGAAAATGATCCCGACAAGAAAACGGTAACAAAGAACAGCTTTAGGGAAAAGCCAGGCTGTTAGCTCTTTTTAGAAGGGGTTGTATTCTCGCCCCCAGAGATAATTCATCAAAGTCTCTCGCCCTGAATGAAATTAGATTTCCCTTTTAGCTTCGATAATAGGCCGTAAATATATGTATAATTTAGGCCGTATATAATTAATAGGCCATAAATATATATATATTATATATATATAATATATAAATATATATGTAATATATATTTACTCACGGAAAGAAAAGTTTGGAATGTTTTTTTCTAGTGGAGGGCTGGGAGGGAGGAATCAGATATGCATCCGCCCACAAAGCTGCAGCTATCCCCCCATACACAGGTACCACCACGGTATACGCAAAGAATAAAAACATTTTCAATACCATGTGATCGGTTAAAATATAATCGCAGTCTCATTCCTCTCTTCGAGCGTAAGTAGCTATCAGACACCAGAGTGTATGCTGAAGCGAAAAGATAGTAAGAAAAGCCATGCATGAAGGAATTTTCTCATTCATTTCTTCGCTATATCTTTTTGCGTAAGTCCTTTATTTGCGTAATATTTAGTTCCGCTAAGCTGTTATATGCTTTTGCCATTTTGAAGTGACATGGGAAAGCTTTTGGAGTATCTCGTCAATGATTGTCTTATCTAGGAATTCAGTTCACGGTGTGACCCAGATGGTGGCAGGCAGGTGAGCTCACCAAGCTCCACGGCAGCCAGCACCGCCCCCCCCCCCCCCCCACCCCGAGGATGCTGGTGAGGGGCTGGCCCGGCATCAGCCCTCACCCACCGCAGGTGAGGACCGTGATACTGGGCTTCCAGCCCGCATCTCTCCCAGGCTGCACTCCGGACCACCTGTCTTCTCTCTGCGAACTCACTATGACTAAGTCTGACCTCCATCAAATTAGCTCTCTTCCTAATTTCTAGACTTTTTAGAGGCGGTACTACGCAGTGAAACGAGTTGGAATGAGGGGAAGGTGGCTTTGAATCCAAACTCTTTGCTTCCTGTTTGATTTACCCTTTCTAGGGCTCAGTTTCCTTCTCTTTAAGATGGCATCACAACGATTCCTAGGGTGTAGGAGATGACATTTCCAAGTCGCCGAGCCCAGCGCATGGGGCAACACAGATGCCAAATAACTGTGTGTCCCCTCCCTTTCTCCTCTCTGTAGATGACACTGCCAATGTCTACAGTACCCAGCTGGACACGTTGATATTAGTTTTCCTCCTTCCTTCTTGCTTACCTTTAATTAAAACCAACCATCAAGTTATGGGATGTTAGATCTGGCAAGGATTTTAGAAATTATAGTCATCTGATTCATTGATAACACATAGAGGTATGAGTCACCAATTATTGTAGCAATTTGACTCCCATGTCAATTCAATGACAATCGTTATTTGGTGATGGAATTTGTTGCGTGACACTTGATAATCATATTGAACAAAAAAGAGTCAACCAAGTACAGTTAGATCAGTGACGATGTACAAACACAGTGTCAGGCTCTCAAGCTCTGTTTTCTTAAATGCTGTCCAGCGGCTCTTTCTGACCTAGAAAAGTTTTTTTGGTACACTTTTCCCTGTCCCTAGTATGTCCTTTCTCTCTTTACCATTCACTAAGTGGGGAGAGGCATTTGTCTCAGAGATAATTAGAGAAGAAAAGAATCATAGAAGCCAAACGAAGGGGAAACAATAAGGTAATCCCAAAGGAAACAGTATCAATTTTTAAAACTTATGAATTCACTAGTTAACACATTACAATCTTACACATAACTTGGAACTATTCGTTATACATTATATTCTATGTGCTGGTTCATTTGTGTTCTGCTAACTGGTTTTAGAAGAAAATCTCTAGGGAATCATGCTCGTAAGCAAAATAAGAATTAGATATGCCTCTATATGTGCTCTTTATAACACAACGACTCTTCCTTTCATATCCTGTGTAAATACCCTTGCTCAACCCAAACCTCATATTTCATACCTTTTACCTTCTTCTCCTTCCTATGTTCCACGTACAAGAGGAAAGTATTCATAGCTACCCATAGTTGTCTTATTCCTAGTTAATGCAAATTACCCGGTTCATATATTTTGGACGTGGAGACCAAAAAAAATGTAAATCATGTGATGTGTTAGAGTGTAAATAATTATTTTTATAAAAAGCTTCTGTTTCTTTAATCTCCCTAGCCACTGACCGTACATATCATCCAGCATTCTCCCAGTAATGAAACTTGAGCCAGAAACGAAAACAAGACCCTGGCTCTAGTGAGATCCTTATTCCACTGAAAGGTACTATTTGTCGGGCAACACGGAAAGTTTCTGAAAGAGCTGACCTTCAAGCTTTTAACATTTTGCGCCCCAGGTTAGTGCACTGACTGGAATCCACGTGGGGCAAACAAGTGAGGAAAATGGCCCCCCACCATCGACGATTCTCTTGGGTTACCTCTGAAAAGCGAAGACATACAGCTCACACGAGAGGAAGATGGCTACAAGGACTCCAAAGCTATAAAGCTTCATCCCAGCAGCGATTTGCTGAACAACAAAATTCTCCGGAGAAATGGGCCCCGATGCCTGGTTACATAAGAGCCTTCTTTACACACTGGTTAAAATATAATGCCACGGTCCCTCTCATTCCTGCGATCAATTGACTTAGCTTCTATTTCCGCCCTCAAAAAATAAAGTATGATGAGAGTTCGACCAAATAGAAAATATTTAACTCCTCAGGGACGATGAGGCCAGGAAAAACAGTGTAGGAATGTTGCAGAAACGTGTCTGGTTCGTTGAAGAGCCATAACCCTGGAGTCTTGACAAATGGCTCATAACCCGTGCTGAGGGAGGTCTCCAGTGGAGTACTAAAGAGATCTTCCCTTGTCTCTATCTTTGCAACATTTTCAACTTAGATGAAGACGTAGAAGGTGAGTTTCTGAAATTTGTGACTCTTACAAAGGTTGAGAAGGAGAACTTGTATGGAGGATTACAGGATCTCCATTTAAAGAGATGTTTCCTTGTTCATATGAAGTGATGGGCCCACCTGTAAGAGAATAAGAATATTATGTCCCAGAGAGTTCTTTGAGCCATAAAGAAAAATCAGGTTGCTTTGAATTCATATTTATTTAGGAAAGGCCACCAGAAGAGCCATTATCTAAATTGAAGCTATCACATGTCATTCTGAAGATAGTATCTTAGAACATTTTGTCTGGTTTAAGGCCACATCTTACCTCTGTAAGTGGACGAAGCCTAGGTATTCTCTCTAAATTCCCACTGGTCTATGCATTTCTTGAGGTCAGGGCAGGCAAATTTGCAAAATAAAACAACATTCCAACAGTAGACTTCTGAGAAGGAAAGGATGAAGATTTCAAACGTCTCTCTCTGAGAGTCAAAGCTATTAAAACTTATTTAATGGATTAAAAGTGATCTCCACTGAAACTGCCTTTTGTGTAAGAAAGAAGAAAAAAAAAAAAAAAGAACACGCAAGTGTATCTGATCATTTTAGAGAAAGACACACAGGTAGAACAGACCAGAAATCCACTAGGTTATAGTTACCTACAGCAGGTGGGTAGAAAACTGAGTGGAAAAGATGAAAGAGTAAGAACGGGGAAGAAGAGATGGGAGAAAGAACGCTTCTTGGAGTAGACGTTTTTGAATAGTTCGGAATTCAAAAACACTACAGAATTTTTAGGACCATGTTAATTTTTCACTTACTCGAAACAAACAAGTAAATAAAGTGACTACAAGCAAAAACACATGAACTGAATTATGTTTTTGAAAGACATTTTAAAAAAATGTATTTTTTTTGAGAAAGAGAGAGAGAGAGACAGAGAGAGAGAGAGAAAGCGCATGGGGAGGGGCAGAGAGAGAGGCGGACAGAAGATCGGAAGCAGGGTCTGTGGTGACAGCAGACAGCCCGACGGCCTAAGTCAGATGCTTCACCAACAGAGCCCCCCAGGAGCCCCAAACTGAATTATGTTTTCGATGAGTAACATAACTACACTTGAAAGGGAGAGAGGAAAAACTAACCCAAGGACTTTGACTTTGTTTTTGTTTTAAACACAAAAAGTAACTTTAAAGTAACAGCCAGTGGTTAAAATTTACTGAAAAAAAAAATTTACTGACAAGGTTTTCCGGTTTCTGTAGTCCCTATTGATTTGTAGCCGATGTCTCCTTTCCAGGTTTACGTTTCTTGGCGCCGAAGCAATCTTTCAAAAGTTGCTTTAGTGAAGATCTGTTGGTCGTAGAGTCTGTTACACTTTGTATGTCTGACAAGAACTTCATTCTACCCTCACCTTCAAAGACTAGTTGAACTGAACGCAATGTTCTAGAGCGACAGCTCTCCCATCGTCTTTTGGCATCTACTGTTGCACGGTAGGAATCTACCGTCAGGTCTTGTTCCTCTGTAGATCGTCTGTTCTCTCCACTCCACGGCTTTTCAGGAAGTACGGATTAGCTTTATCTTTTATACTTTTCAGATCCGTTACTCCTGTCTAGATGTGAATTTATTTTTTATTATCTAGCTTGGAACCTAGAATGTAATTTTGATCGGAGGATTTAGACATTTCTTCAATTTGGGAAAACCATTTTCTATTTCTTCAGCGATTGTATCTCTGTTAAGTGCTCTGGAGGGACTCCCTTTGGAGTTCCTTGATCTACCTTCTCTGTCTTGCGACTGTCTTTCATGTTTTTAAAAATCATAGTCTGCGTCTCTGTGTGCTGAGTCCTGGGTTAGCTTCTCAGTACTACCTTCAAATACACAAATTCATTCTTTGGGTCTAGTTTAGATTACATAGTCAACTGAGCTGTGTGGGTTTTTTTTTTTTTTTTAGTTTCAATAACTTTACAAATATTTTCCAACCTTTACAATCGCTTTTTACACATTTATCCATTTTGCTTTTATATCAGTATTGTTAAATATCATTTTAAAGCATTTGTTTTAAAAATTTTAATAGATATGTTTCTTTCAGAACTCTTGCTGAGAATCCTTAGAATACTTATTTTAAATTTTTTTTTAATGTTTATTTATTTTTGAGAGAGACAGAGTGTGAGCGGGGAAGGGGCAGAGAGAGGGAGACACAGAATCTGAAGCAGGCTGCAGGCTCTGAGCTGTCAGTACAGAGCCCGATGCAGGGCTCGAACTCATGAACTGTGAGATCATGACCCGAGCTGAAGTCAGATGCCCAACCGACTGAGCCACCCAGGCGCCCCAAGAATACTTATTTTAAACTGGTTCTTGGAGTTTCTACACCATGATAGTATCATGGCTTTCAAAGATCCAGTCATCAGTCAGCATGACTTAACTTAGTTACTGGCTTAGTTACTCCTCTGTCTCTTATAGACCAGCAGATACTTATGAACCAGTCCTAGGCAGCAGTGGGCACTATCTTTTTAAAACTGAAGTACACAGGGGTGCCTGGGTGGCTCAGTTGGTTAAGTGTCTGACTTCACCTCAGGTCATGATCTCGTGGTTTGTGAGTTTGAGCCCCAGGTCGGGCTCTGTGCTGACAGCTCAGAGCCTGGAGCCTGCTTCCGATTCTGTGTCTCCCTCTCTCTCTGCCCCTCCCTCACTCATGCTCTGTCTCTCAAAAATGAATAAATGTTAAAAAAAAATTTTAATTGAAGTACATACATTGAAATACACAGATCTTAAGTGTATGGTTAGTCTTGAAAAATACATACGCTTGAGTAACCCACACCCCTATCAAGGTATAGAACATTTCCATCATTCCAGAAGTTCTTTGATATTTGTCCCAGTTTCCCTTCTACTCTAGCAGCCTCTCTTCCTATTTTATCACCAGAGATTAATTTTGCTTGTTTTAGAACTTCATGGAATCATATACTGTCCTAACCGGTTCAGGGTGTTGTAGCAAAAATACCATAGACTGAATGGCTTAAACAACAAACACTTATTTCTTACAGTTCTGGAAAGTGGGAAGTCCAAGACCAGGGCAAAGATTCAGTGCCGGTGAGAACCCAGCTCTTGGTTCATAGATGGCGGCCTTCTGGCTGTATCCTCACATGGCGTGAAGAAAATGAAAACGAAATGATAGAGCCCTCTGGGATCTCTTTTATAAATGCAGTGATCCCATTCATAAGGGACCCACCATTATGATCTAATCATCTCCCCAAGGCTCCATGTAAATACCATCGTATTGGAGATTAGGTTTCAATATACGTGTGAGGGATGAGAAGGACACAGACTTTCAGTCTATGGCTTGTAGCCTGTACTCTTCTGTGTCAGGTTCCTTTTGCTCTTTCACATTGCTGTGTGTGTCAGCAATTTATTCCTTTTCGTTGTTGAGCAATATAACAGTATTTGTTTACCCATTCTCCTGTCAATAGACATCCGGGATGTTTTCAGTTTGGGGCTATTATGAGTAGAACTACTCCGAATATACTTGTGCGAGGCTTTTTTGGTGGATAAGTGTTTTCATTTCTCTTGGGTAAATATCTAGAAGTTGAATTGCTAGGTAATAGGGATCCTTCATGTTAAAAGCAACTGTTGTGCCTTTTTCCAAGGTGATTGTACCATTTGACGCTCCCACGGACACCCTATTAGTTGAGCCTCTAGTTGAGCCACATCCTTGTTGTTACCTGATGCAGTGTGTTTTATTTCAGCCATTCTAGTGCAAGTGTGGCACTAAGTAATTGTGATGTTAATTTACATTTCATAATGACTGATGATGTTAAGAATTTTGGCTGTGTGTGTGTGTGTGTGTTCAGATCTTTTGCCTGATTTTTTTTTAGTTTATTTATTTATTTTTAGAGAGACAGAGATAGCACTAGTGGGAGAGGGGCAGAAAGAGAGAGAGAGAGAGAACCCCAAGCAGCACTGGCACTGGGAACACAGAGCCCGATGCAGGGCTCAAACCCACAAAGCCATGAGATCATGACCTGAGCTGAAACCAAGAGTCAAATGCTTAACCGACTGAGCCACCCAAGCACCCCATTTGCCTGATTTTTAATCATACTGTTCGTGTTACTTCTGATTTGTAGGAGTTACTTATATTCTGGACATCAGTCCTTTGTCACGTAGAAGTGTTATGAATATATCTTCCCGAAGAAGACTCTTGTTAGAGTCTTTGGACCATTTTGGAAAATTCAATTGTTTCTCTTTTTGTCGTACCTTGTAGGAGTTCTTTATATACTCTGAATCTAGCTCCTTTGTCAGATATATGTTTTGTGAATATTTTTTGTTACTTGGTGGCTCACCCACTTTTTATTGGTGCCTTTTGAAGAACAGACATTTTTAATTTTGGTGAGTGCAAGTTATCAATTTTTCTTTGATTATTGGTATGTTCTGTGTCTTGTTTAAGAAGGTTTGGATGAGTTCAAGGTCATGGAACTGTGCTTGAAGCTTTATAGTTTGGGCCTTTATTTTAGGCTTATGATCCATCTCGAATTAACTTTTGTGTGTGGTATGAGGCAGAGTGTGAGGTTGTTTAGCCTTCTAGACACCCAGTCCTTCTAACACCATCGACTAAAAACTTTCTTTTCCCTGTGGAATCACTTTGTCAATGTTTTTGCAAAAAGTCAATTGACTGTGGAAGTGTGAACCTATACCATTAAGTGTTGCAGTGATTTTTTTTAATGCTATTTATTTATTTATTTATGAGAGAGAGAGAGAGAGAGAGAGAGAGCAGGGGAGGGGCATAAGGAGAGGGAGAGAGAGAGAGAGAGAGAGAATTTTAAGCAGGCTCCATGCCCAGCATGGCGCCCCCTGTGGGGCTCAATCTCACAACCATGAGATCATGACCTGAGCTGAAATCAAGAGTCGGGTGCTTGACCAACGGAGCCACCCAGGCACCACTGCAAGGATTGTTTTTTTTTGTTTTTGTTTTTGTTTTTGTTTTTGTTTTTTAACGTTTATTTATTTTTGAGACAGAGACAGAGCATGAATGGGGGAGGGTCAGAGAGAGAGGGAGACACAGAATCCCAAGCAGGCTCCAGGCTCTGAGTGGTCAGCACAGAGCCCGACGCGGGGCTCGAACTCACGGACTGTGAGATCGTGACCTGAGCCGAAGTCGGCCGCTCAACCGACTGAGCCACCCAGGCGCCCCGCAATGATTGTTTTTTTAAAACAGCAATAATAACTAGAAAAGTTCTACATTTTATTTCTTTTTTCTTAAGTTTTTTAATTCATTTTGAGAGACAGTGAGAGAGCACGAGTCGGGGAGGGACCGAGAGAGAAAGAGAATCCCAAGCAGACTCTGTGCTGACTGAGGTGGGGCTCGATCTCATGAACCTTGAGATCATGACCTGAGCTGAAATCAAGAGTCGGGCGCTTAACCGACTGAGCCACCCAGGTGCTCCTAAAAATTTCATCTCTTAAAGTTAGGTCACATGTTCTTGTTTTTTTTTTCACGTGCTTATGATTTTTTATTGAATGTCAGATATTATGTATAAAAGGATAGAATAGACTAACGTAAATAGTACTTATGCCCTGAATAGTCATATATCTTCTTCTTCAGGCCACTAGTGTGAGGGATTGAGTTAATCTCGGCTACAGCTGAGCTGGGTTTGGGCTTTGCTGTTATTTTCATGACATTTTATTTACCAGAGTCTCAAATTACTTAAGAACAGGGGCAAATCGTCTTTAGCAGGGTCTGACTGCCTCAGGATTTGCTCTCAGTTCTCCTGCTCTGCCCTCAGCGGTCAGCTACATAGGAGAGGGCTCCCAGATCTCTTGCCTCTTCCCCAGTCACAGGTAATCGCTCTGCGACTTTTTTAGAATGTTTACACCAAAAGTAGAACAATCTATAAAATCTAAAAATAGAAGGTATGTAGAACGAGACATCAATAAAACAGAAACAAAAACTACCGTGGAGCAGTCAAAAGTAATGAGCTATCACACCATAGAAATACATGGAGGAAACTTAAAAGCACGTTGCTAGCAAAAGAAACCAATCCGAAAAGGCTGCCTCCTGTAGGATTCCACTTATATGACATTCTGGAAAAGGCAAAACTGGAGGTAGTAAGATCAGTGGTTGCACTGGGCTGAGGGGAGGGAAAGAGGATGCACTGGGGGAACACAGAGGGTTTTTAGGTCAGTGAAACTGTCGTGTATAAGAAATATTGATGGGCACATGTCATCATATATTTGTTAAAATCCATAGAATGTACCAAAGAGTGAACCATAATGTAGTCTATGGAATTTAGTTAATAATAATGTATTGATGCTGATTTTCATCAATTGTAACAAATTGTACCACACTAATATAAGTTGCAAATAACAAGGGAAACTGTGTGGTGAGGGAGAGGTATGTGGGAACTCTGTGTTTTCTGATCAACTTTTCTGTAAACCTAGAACTGCTCTAAAAAATAGTCTATTAATTTTTTAAAGGTGGTAGTGTTGAAATCAGACAAAGTTAGCTCAGTCAATGCAAAAGCATTAAACTGGACAAAGATCAATTGGGATCAATAACAGATATAATTAATATACAAGAATCATTAAACTTTATGAATTGAAAAAACACCATGAAAACATAAAGCAAAATGTGACAGAAATTCAAGCATAAATACATAACAACATAGTGAAGATTTTAGCATACTACCATTTTTCTGTGATAATTTAAATAAACAAAAAAGAGATACAGAGAATATATAGTCTGTGATCCAGCGGGGAATGAATGTTTTTGCATGAAAATTTGACTTTCACTTATCTTTCTCACTCTGTTCCCCTGAGAACTTGATAAAAGTAAAGAGCCTAAGTTTTAGGCAATATTATTTATGATAGAAATAACCCCTGCTGGGTAAGTTGTTTCTGGACTAGGAGATGCCATAAATGAGCTGATTGGGACATCATAGCCTTAAGCTTCTCTGAATGTTGTGACTTTTGTAACTGGGCATGTCTCTACAGGGACCCAGGAATCTGTGCCTGTGAAGTGATTATAAAAGGTTGGCTACTGGGGGCATGGGGCTTCTAAGCCAGGGTGATTCTTATAACTTCCTGACATAAATCTCATTCCTTCACATCTGAAATGTCATTTGGGGAGCCTGGAAAGCTGTGTAGAGTGTTTCATTGACTGTTCCAAGAACTACTCAAATGCAACAGGAACTCCTGACATTGCCTTGTGTCAAGCTTTGATTTCTATCTTATATATTTCTGAGTGAATGGTGCCGAATGAGGTGGGCCAAGGTTTTTGTGAATGTTGTGTTTTCTGAATGTTTTGTTGAACCTAAGAAGACTTCCTGGTGAATATTGCAAGATGGCACACTCAATTTGGTTAATTTGTGGGGAGTTTAATAAAAGTATTGTTTACACTGATGTGGGCAGGGTATAGGGAAATAACAAAAGACCAGTGAGTATACCAAGACTAGTAATTAGTATCTGAAAAGATAAGAACGTGGAAATACACAGAGCCATATGCAGAGGGCTGACTGACAAGAACTGTGAGTTCTCATCGAGAAACTCAACCAATTTTTCCTCATCTTGCATGGAAGGAGCTAGAAGAAAAAATATCCTGACCTCACTTTCCTCCTTTCCTTTGTTTTCCCGTGGGGGCTTCTTATGGCTGAACCCAAAGAACTTGGGTCAGGCAAAGATTTTTTAGATGGAGCATAAAAAACACAAATCACAAAAGAAAAATTTGAAAAACTGGACTTCATCAAAATTAAAAGCACTTATTCTTCAAAAGATAGTTTTAACAAAATGAAAAGACAAGCCATGAACTGAAAGAAAATATTTTCAAAACACATACTGGGTAAGGGATTTATATCCAACATACATAAAGAACACTTAGAAATCAGGAATAAGACCAAAAAAATTTTTTAGTGAGCAGATTATACAGACACTTTCCTAAACATACAAATGTCCAGTAATCACACACTCAACATCATTAATTACTAAGGAAATGCAAATTAAACCACAATGATATATCACTATCCACCTGTGGAGTAACTAAATGAAAAAAGGCTAACAATATGAAGTAATAGTGAAGATGTGGAATACCTTGAACTCTCATACATTGCTTGCAGGAATGCAAAATGGTACAGTCATTTTGAAAAAGTTTGGCAATTTCTTATGAAGTTAAACATACTTACTATATGTCCTAGTCATTTGCTTTATGTATTTACCCAGGTGAAAGGAAAACAGTGTCTATGCAAAGACCTGAATGTTCATAACAGCTGAATATTCAAAACATAGGGTGTCTCTAGCAGTTTTATTTATAATGGAAAGAAAGAAAGAAAGAAAGAAAGAAAGAAAGAAAGAAAGAAGGAAAGAAAGAAAACTTTGATACAAACCAAATGTCCATTAACTGGGGAGTAAATAAACAAATTATGGTACATCCATACAAAGAAATGCTCTTCAGCAGTATAAAGGAAGAGACTACCGATCATGCAACAAGATAGATGAATCTCAAAAGCATGCCAACTAAAACTGGCAAATACTACAAGATTTATATTGTATGATCCCAACTATATGATACACTATACAAGGCAAAACTATAGAGACAGAAAATAGGTTGGTTGTTGCCAGGGACTGGGGCTGGTGGGGAAGAAATTAACCCGCAAAGAGGTACAGGAGAATTTTTTTGGAGTGGTAGAAAGATTCTATATTTTGACTGTGGTGGTAATTACATGATTGTTTACAGCCAAAATGTCTCAAACTTGACACTTAAAAGTTGGATTTATTTTTCTGAAGAAAAAGAAAAGAAGAACAGAAGAAAGGGAGGTAGGAAGGAAAGAAAGACGAAAAAATGGAGACAAGTTTTCTTCCTTGTTCTGCATCTCTCCCTGAGATTTCTGACCTTGGTACCTTTCATGAAGAATAAAAAGAACGTAAAGTTTGATCAGATGGACTCCACCCCTAGTTCACAGGCAAATCTCTTAGCCCCTCAGAGATGCAATTTCCCCTTTTGAAAAATGAGATTAATAAAAACCTCTGTCAGAGGGCTGTTGTAAGGATTCAGTAGGATAACATTTGAAAATAACTGGCAGAAACAAGTGCTCGAAATGTCCCATTTATATAAAAAACATAAACCAGCAAGGGCATTGGCAGGGACCAACATGTTCTATGCCTGGAGCCTTTTCCGGCTCATTGTGACCTTGCTACAACTCGTCCTCTTCCTCTGATGCTCCCAGAGCTAGGTGATGAGTCACCTCCCCAGAAGAGAATCTAGTTCTGGGAGACCTAGCTGACTGAGCATGTCCCGCGGGACTCAGCTAATTTATACATTTGTTCTCCAGCCAATTTGGAAGATCAGCTGGCAATAATAATATGGCAAGTTCTTTTTCAAGAGCCCTAGCCCTCAATTTTTATTAAGACTGTGTAAGAAGGTAATTTCCCCTGTGAGGACTGGTCTGCTTTGCCTTTCTCTCGGTTGGAGCAGCCTGAGGATAAGGGCAAGTGCCACTGAGATCTTGGCTGGTCTCACCTGGATACAGAGCTCAGGCTTATTGTTAGGTAAGCACTAAGAGAGTCAATTAATCTATTATTTTTATTATGAGTTCAGGTGCAACTCAAGGTTTCCTTTCAAAACCATTCAGCCATTAAAGCTGCATAATCTTGGGAGGTTTTGAAGACACTTAGTTGATAAATGTTTTTTCCTTCCATATGTTCTCTCTCATGTTTATTCACGAAGAGTGAAGCAGTTTTATAATTTGCACAAAGGTTTGGTGTATGCGGGCCCTTGTGTTTCAAGAGGGGAGAAAGGATAATGCCATCTCCGAAACCACTGAAGAGGGGGATTTGAGGCATGAAGGCAGGGAACTCTCTTCTGGGTTCTGATATCCTTGCTTTGGCCAGCAAGAGCCTGAGACCTGTGCCACCAAGAAGCTTACGTGGCACCCAGACAGGCAAATGCTTGTTGGCTAAGGTGTGAACAAAGCAAGGTTTGTCTTGGGAAATTTCCACCCCCTCTTTCCCCCTTTCTAAATCATCATCCCTTCTATTGGTCTCCCCACTTTCTAACATGTTTCCCCCAGTCCTGCCTTTGAAGGGTACACCAGGCTATAGATCTGTAGTTCTCAAACTTGACTCTATATTGGAGTCATTTGGGGATCTTTTAAATATTTGTCTGCCCAGGCTGCCCCATTGGATCAGTTACATCAGAATCTTGGAGGAAGGGGTATAGGGCATCAGCATTTTGTTAAAACCCCCAAGATAATTTCAATGTGCAGTTAGGGTTGAGAACAGGTGTTCTGGAACAGAGCTTCTCCAAATGTGCTCTGCGAGTCACGGACTCTCCTAGGTATTTGTGGAAAATGCAGGCTCCTGGACTTATCACCTCTATAGGCATTGAATCTTGTGAGTTCTGGGAAATTTGTATTTTAACAAGCTCCCCAGGGGATTCTTAAGTGCCCCAATGTCTGAGGACCCCTACTAACCCTTTCACTAGACCATTTACTTCTCGTGGTATGGTGGGTCTCACTCCCCACCAGCCATACTAGTCTTTCTTTCAGTTCCTCAAAGACAACCACTGGACCTTTGCACATTGTAGTTGCTCGCTTGGAAAGTACTTGCCTCTCTCTCTTTGCCATTAGAAAATTTCTAAAGAGGGGCACCTGGGTGGCTCAGTAGGTTGAGCATCCAACTTCAGCTCAGGTTATGATCTCGCAGTTCACGAGTTCGAGCCCCATTTTGCTGATGTCAGCCTGTCAGTACAAAGCCTGCTTCAGATCCTCTGTCTCCCTCTTTCCCCCCCAACCCCTGCTTGCATTCTCCCTCACAGAAAATAAATATTAAAAAAAAAAGAAAGAAAATTGGCGAAGATAACACTGATGAAACTATATCCCCCAGAAAGTCATTTCAACGTTCATGTTTTGAGGGAGAAAAGAGTAGGCTCTGGAGGGCCATGACCCCTGTCCTTGGGACAGTTTGGTTTACTACATTATTTGCCGTCACTGGAAATCATAGAGAGATTGCTCCAGAGACCATGAGAGAAAATCCAGGAGGCTTGATGTAGGTGGGGAAGAAACAGAAGGGAAGGCCAGTGTTATGGTGCCGGGTTGGATGTATTTAAATGGCGGCTCTAGGCGTTCAGTGAGAGAAGGCCAGGCCAAGAGACATATTAAAGGTATCCGGGAGGACCAGGAGATAAAGCTTGGGCCTGTGCCTGGGAATGGGTGCCACAGGGAAGGGGGGGGGGGGGGGGTCAATGGAGAGAGGAACAGCAAAGGGCAAGGCTGGGTGGTGGGGGATGCATCCAACTAAAGGGCAAAACCACTCTAGCTACTTTGAAAATGTATTGATGACGGGAAAATGTGAGTGGAAAGTTGTTTTAATCTCTCAAGTCTACTGTAATTGGGAAAGTGGAATTTAATTGAAAGCTGATTAAATTAACTACCTATCAACTGTAGATCTTTCAAGAAAGCTTCTATTCTTTTAGGACAGTGTTTCTCAAACTTCAATGTGCACATAAATTAACTGGGAATCTTATTTAAACGCAGATTCTGATTTAATAGGTCTATGGCAAGGGCTGAGATTGTACATTTCTAACCAGCTTCTGGTGCCTTTGGCCTGTGTACTACCCTTCGGGCAAGAAAGTTTGAATATTTGGGACTCATCATTGGCACCTTGGGATAGCCAAGTCCAGAGAAGCCTACTGAATTATCAACTTTAATGCTACATTACACATAGCTTTATAATTATTTGCATGCATTCTAATCCTCTAAAAGTTCCTATTCCAAAAATGATATATGATAGCTCTCTATTAACCAAAATACCCATTTAAATGGAAATCCCCCCCCAATAAAATGGAAATCCCCAATTTTGACATGCTAGATAACAAAACTTACTGCCATTTTGTTGACCTGCCCCTGAATTGTTTTATTATTTATTTTTGAGAGAGAGATAGAGTGTGAGCAGGTGAGGGGTAGAGAGAGAGGGAGACACAGAATCCGAAGCAGGCTGTAGGCTCCAAGCTGTCATCACAGAGCCCCACACGGGGCTCACAAACTGCAAGATCATGGCCTGAGCTGAAGCCAGACGCCTAACCCACTGAGCCACGCAGGCGCCCCTGCCCCTGAATTGTTAATGGTGAAATAGTGGATATTGACTAGATTATTTATGCTTCTGTGCCTGACACAGATGGATTATTAAATATACGTAGACTTCAGACCTGAGAAAACATTTACACAATTTTCTTTTCTAACTTTGTTTTTTTTGGTCACTCCTGCACAGACTCATTTGGTAAATCTTCCAGAAATGGCGAGAACAGGACCCTGAGTAAAGCGTTGTCTTCGGCAGCTGCCTTGATTACTGGAATTTTATTAGGAAACTATCAAAGGAACTAGATTTCACAAGATCAGTCAATGCTAACTTGTCATGAGCATCACCTCTGGTTTCTGGATCATGAGGCTGGCAGTGACGTCGGGTCAAGTTCACCAAGAGTCCTGCCAGCATTTAATCCACGTGTATTGGTACACCGGGTAGACGGAGAACAAAAGTCCATTACATCTCAGCAAACGCTGTGTTGACAACAGGTACGGTAACTTGTGCAGCAGGTTGGAACGGGAGCCATCCAGGGACGCTGGGAGCACACGGAAATGTGTCTTGTGCGGGAAGCATCAGTCCGAGATGGGCTGGTCTACGGTGGGCTGAACCTATGCAGCTTTTACAATCAAGACCGCAGCTGTGCTTCCGGGAACAGACTAGACTGTGTGCGTGTGTGTAGGTGGATAAAATCACTCCAGCTGAGACTTTAAAAGTACATCTAGTCCATCACATTGCATCAGACAGCCTCTCATAATTTCCACACACACAGGAACACCTTCCGTTCTGAAACCTGAGTATGCATGTCGGCTTTATCATGCCCCCCCCCCCCCAATGACCTTCTCTGTTTGGCGTCTCTCATGGTCAGGAAACACTTATGTTTAATATGAATCAATTTTGAGAGCGCCGAGCTCTTATTAAAAGTCTGGAAAAATGCTTGGTTCTGCAGGGAATTTTGACATGTATAAAGCATGGTTCTTGCCTTCCCATTCATTGGAGGACAGCTCTTCTCCCAGTTTTGGCAACCCTTCATTCAGAATTAATTTTCCCCTGAGCTCCCATACCTTATTTACAAATTTGTTATAGCGTTTATCACATTATGCCTTTTATTACATTTTGTGTGTGCACATGTACACACATTATCTCCTTGGATCAATATGCTTGTTTTTGTTTGTTTTTTTGTTTTTTTTTAAGTAGGCTCCATGCCTAGTGTGGGGCTAGAACTCACGACCCTGAGATCAAGAGACGCGTGCTCTCAATTCAACATGCTCCTTTAGGTATAAAATGGAGAAGTTGGGATCAGCTTAAGGATCCATTTTGTCAGATAATTTGAAGGAACTTAAAAGAGGACCTATGCTTTACTATCCGACGTTAATACCTTTGATCGAGACGGAACTTGATAAATTCCTGTCAAATTAGAATGAACATTCTGTGCACAGGAAGTAGATATATTATTATCCACTGTGGCCTTATGCTGAGGCAAACAATCAAACAGCCTAAATATCTATTTATAAGCCACTGGTTAAATGCAGTTTGGGATATCTAGATAATAAAAGACTGTACCCTAACGAAAGGATGGAGGCAGGTCTATGCATACCAATATGGAACAATCTCCAAGACACGGTGTTAAGTAAAAAAAAGTGAGATGCAGAATTATGGGTATGGTATGCCAATATTTGTAATAAACAAGGGGTGTGTGTGTGCACGCGCGCGCGCGTGTGTTATGTGTATAGAGTATTTCCGGAAGGATACAAAAGGAATTAGTAACCATGGCTGCTGACCAGGAGCGGAACCGGGGGATGGGGCAGGGGGGTGTGGTGAGTTGATAAACCAGCCCTCTCGGGATAAGACAAAGAGCCCCATTTGTAGAGTTGGATCACATATGTGGCGTGAACACCTCCATCGCGGCCATTTTCGAACAATGATTTAACAACAGGCTCCCAAAATTGGCTCCAGTGAGGTGATGGGAGCTGGCTTCAGGGCACACACCTCTAGACCCAGAGGTGGGAAGTTGGGCCCCTCTCCACTGTAAATCCTCTGGTACGATTTTAACTTCTGATGCCATATTTGGATTGACTATTTAAAAAGTGACAAACCTTGAAATTTAGAAAAATTATCACGACTAGCCTGGTAGACTCCGTTAGCCTTCTCCTCCCCAAGAGGCTGAGTTTTCCTTCCTGGTGCCTGGTCGGGCTTTGTCAGGTGAGCTATCGACTCAGCCTTGTACGAAAAGGAACCATTCCCATCTGTAGCCTCTCGGTCATACAGGAAGGCGGCTACCTCCTGAGTGTGAAAGCTGCAGGAATGTTCGGGCTGGGAAAGAGCCACCTCCAGAAAGAAGCTGTTGGTGAAGCCGGGACTCCCAGCTTCCGGGCAGCTGTGTGCGTGTGACAATCGTCTGCTGGCCCTGCCACATAGGCGCTTCTCCATCACAGTGGCTCACCTGAGAGGATCCGGGCTGCAGCGAAATTCCTCAGCATTCTCCCCACGCTCCTTCCCGTCCTGCATCCCGCCGGCCAACGTGCGGACAGCCAGGCTAGAGAGGGGACATCAGATACGGCCAGCCAGAAAGGACTCCCTCTTGGCTCATCCTAGAAGCCATCTTGCACCAAGTTCCACGTCTGGCTTTTGCTCATGACTGGGTTCAATGTGTCCAACTCCAACTGACTCTTCAGTTTTTAGCTAAAATATTTCTTCTAAGGCTGTCTCCCTCTGTTGTTACTTACCACTTCTGCCAGTTTGTTCAACCTCAGTCTTTCCTGATGGGCTGAGCACGATGCGACTTATTTGGCGGCATATTTCTACCATCTGGCACAATGCCTACCACATCTATTAGGCCCTTTAGTGCATGTTGGCTGAATGAAATAACAAGTTATACTACATGCCCACAAAACTTTCAAAAGGAAACATCCAGAGACATCTAATGAAGGGAACATTTTATTTGGAGGGATCTGGATCACTATTTTATCTTCATTTTCCATTAAGGCAGTAACAATCTTCCAGGAGGCAGGCGGGGGAGAATCATCTGAGGCTACATTAAGTTCAGTCTAACATAAAGCCAACCGCTTTGTGTTCAGATGCAGCAGAAATATAGATTATGGGCCGGGAGAAGCCACATACTGGCTTCTCGAACCTGCTGCCAGGGAACAGATGTGGGGCGAGGCATTTCAATTGCTTTGAAAAATGGCTAAGTTCCATTACAAGATACCTCGTTGATGAGCCTTGTCACCATGACGGAGGGACCCTAGTGTTGGTTCACAATGCTCTGTGGCTCTTTAGCCTTCAGTATGCTTTCACGGAAATCGTATAACCTATTCGGGCTGCTCAAATTCACACTGTTCCTGTGGTTTGGCTTCAGAATTCTTTAAATGTCATTAGGTGTACATAACGCTGTGGAGGGTGGCACTGTTCATTGGCACACATCGGCCCCTTGAGCCCGGGGGTGACAAAAAGCATCTGAAGTACCAAAAAAGTAAACACTGATAGTATGGCCTTGCGGCAACCAGATGCACTAAGATCTAAGAGAGCAAACGAAAGCAGAGCTCAGTGGTTAGTTAGCCGTACCCCAGGCGGCACCCCGTGGGTGGGGGACAGAGGCTTTGCTATGGCTCCACACTTCCCCCTAGTGGTCGGATGCTCAATGACACCCTCCTTGGACGTCACC
Source organism: Panthera uncia (assembly GCF_023721935.1). Lineage (NCBI taxonomy): Eukaryota > Metazoa > Chordata > Mammalia > Carnivora > Felidae > Panthera > Panthera uncia. Next base: position 23,668,220 of record NW_026057576.1, on the reverse strand, counting down.
TGTCTGGAGTTCGCAATCTTTCTGAAGGCACAGTATTGAAGATGTTAGACCTGGCCCGAGCCCAAATTCTAGAGTTAAAAGCAGAAGCTTCCTATTGGTTGACAAAACCAAAACTTCACGACATTTGGGACTCTAGTTCTGAGGGAAGGCTCTGACGATGTTTTACTTCTGCAGGTCTCCAGAGATTCTGGGGACCCCACCAGCCTGACTGGTTCGTCAGATGCTTCAAATGGCTCAGACATGACGACGGGCAGCAGGGGTGGGCCACAGAGAAGGTATAGTTTGGAGAGAGTGTGGAGCAAAGCCGGAGGAGACAGAGTGTAGGAGAAGGGGAACAGAAGGTGAGGCTCGTAACAGAGCAAATGTTGCCTTCCGGAAACAGGCTTTAAGGACTGGTTTGGTGATATCCCCCTCTCCTGGTTCTCACCTTGAACAAAAAAGGCAGCTAAAATAAGCCAGTTGGAAGTACTGTTAAAATTAATAACACCGCAGCTACTAAACGTGACTAATGGCAAAAGCATGAAGGATGCCTGGAAGATAAGGTTTTTTTTTCCCCTCCAAATTTTCAAAGAGGCAATAAATTCAACCATAAAAAAATATTTGTAAGAGGTTGCGTTTGTTTGTTTGTTTGTTTGTTTGTTTTGCAAAGAATGAAGCATTTTTGTTAAATACCAGACAGGCTACCTGGCTGAACAAACATACACTTTTTGGAATCCTGCGTCGTGTCACCGGGTTGAAAACTCTGGAATGGCTTGAATCGCCCCCCTGCTTTTTGTAGGTGTCCCGTGCTCAGCCAGTGTGTGTGTGTGTGTGTGTGTGTGTGTGTGTGTAAGGCCCCTCTGGGCCTTACACCCTCTTCATGCCTTTCCCCATGAGGCAAGCAAACACTGTCATGACCATTTTGGGATTCACTTCAACCAGGTCTTCTGGAAGGGCATACACTCTTGCTCCGATTTTTCGAGCCATAGAGATGGCATACCTAAAAGGAGAAAAGAGGAAGGATGAGGGGAGCCTGAGGAACAGCGGATGAAGGGGACCCCTCAGGATCAGAGTTACAGTCGTACCACATGCTACAGACCACGCGCCATGTGCCACATGCCCTATGCTCTGCAGGACTCACGGCTGGGACAGCGGGAGCCAGTCACAGCATCCTTCCGCTTTGGGGAGCCGAGCTCGGCTCCACAGAGCTCCGGGCTCCACCAGACTTGCGGTCTCTGCTCACGACAATTACCAAATCTCTCATCTGTCCTTACGGACCTCCCTAGCTCCTGCCGCTTCTGATGCCTTCCCCAAGAGGATCCGCTCGGGCTGCAGGGCAGCAAAACAGGTCACAGGACTGAAAAGGATGGGTGCTGCGACAGGTCTTCGGACCGCATTGCAACGACAGAAACACTCGCACAAGGGAGAAAGGAGGGGAGATGCGTCTGTCATACTTTGACCTCATGCGTCAGTTCTATTCTTTGCCCCGTTGCAATCGTTGCCCACGGAGGCATGCATTTTTTTATGCTACTCTAACACTAGAATAGCCAGAGTTTCACAGTACCCATTTTTCACGTAAAATTATCACAGCTCCAGTGGAACAGTTTGCTCTGTTTTTATAATTATATGAAGATAATTTTTATGAGTTATGATCTCTTTTCAAATGAGCCCACACTACTACCTGGAAACTCTTTTTTTCACCTCGGCGATTACCTCTCAGTAATAACCTGTAAGTAGTAACCTCTTACAATGACGACTCCAGAGATTCTCCCTGCCACCCAAGGCCCCATTATGCCCTCTGCTCTGTAAACCAACTTAACTCTTACTCTATTGATCACATTAAATTAAGAGCCTCAGGCAGGAGTGGTCCCCATTTTTTGCTCCCTGCTCATGTCTCAATCACTGCCTCTACGTTCATGATCAATGGAATAAAAATGTATTTCCCCATTATAAAAGGGAGAGGGGAATCGTTGAAAAATTAGAAACAAGAGCCTCAAAAAATCATGCAAATCTTGCCACCATAACATAGCCATTTTGGGGCATTTTTGCAGAATTCCTTTTACCATTTTTCTCAGTAATTTTGTATCCTGTCCTTAGAGAAGAGTGCTCGAGAGCCTGGGCTCTGAAGTCAGATTTTGAATCTAAGCTGGACCACTTAATAATTCTATGACCTTGGGCTCTGTAAGCAAACTTGAGGAGCTTCAAATTCCTTCAGCCTCATCACATTCCCCTTGAAAAACTAGGCCCAAGTCTTTTTTTCTTTTTTCTGGGCCTTCACACATATTCCTCCCTTTAACATCCTTTCTGCCTCCTTCACCTGGGTACCCCTACCTCTTCATTACTTGCCCTTTCAATTTATCTCATCTTAGATGTTACTTGCTCCGTAGAGCTTTGTTTCCCTTCCTGTCCCCTCCAGAGTACTCCGTACCCCCTCCCCCCACCATCTCTTGTAACTGCCATTTGTAATTCCAGCATACAAGGAACAAAGGACCTACACTTCCCCAAACTGTGAAAAGAAGAATACTATTGAGGTTATGAACATACAGGGCTGCCGGGCACTACTCAACTTGTTAATTCTGGAACTTTCTGATGGGTTGAATTGTGTCCCCCCCCCCTCCCCCGCCCAAAGATAGATGGAAGCCCTATCCCCTAGTAACTCAGATTATGACCTTCTTTGGAAAGAAAGTTGTTTCGGATGTACTTAGTTACGATGAGTAGAGTGGGGAGTAGAGTGGGGCCCTAACCCAGTATGACCAGTGACATAGAGGTCATAGAGGAGACACAGACACAGAAGGAAGACAGCCACATAAAGTCATAGACACACAGGGAACAAGATCACCTGGAGGGGAAGGCAGAGACTGCTGGCCAAGGACTGCTGGCCATCACCAGAAGCGAGGAGAGAGGCACGGGACCGACCCTCCCTCACAGCCTCAGAAGGAACCAACCCTGCCGACACCTCAGTCTTGTCCTTCTAGCTTCCACAACTGTGAGACAATACATTTCTGTTGTTTTAAGCTGCCCTGTTTGTGGTATTTGTTTGCGACCACCATCGGAAACTGATACAACCTGTTCCGAGAAAGGCACTCCTCCAGAGGATGGGTCAGCAAACTTGCCACAAAAACTCACAGAGTCCACATTTTAGGCTTTGTGGGCTTTGCCACAATGACTCAAGTCCACCCTTCCAGCAGGGAAGCAGCTACAGAAAATATATAAATGAACAGGCACGGCTATGCCAATAAAACTTTCTTTACAAAAGCGGACAACAGACCAAATTTGGCTCACAGACTATCAAGTGCTGACCCTCACTCTACATGCCAAAGCTGCCCTCAGGGAGCCGCTCTCAAGCTGGTAAAGACTCTGGTCTTGAACCCCACCCCCTGCCTATTCATATGCACGGATAATCACAAATGGGATGTTTATATTTGGGCCTGCCATGTACTTTATTTAGGAAGTCTCCCATAGATTATGATTAGGACATTGGTTTTATGAAACTATAGGCTTGCTTCTCAACTGGAAGAATATTCTTGTTGTTCTCGGTCTTGCCCCCATGCTTAACACTAGGACTCTTCAGCTACTATTGTACAGTATCTAAAATAATGATGATGGGACACAGTAAATAATGAGAACAAAAAGCATCGGTAGTGCAATAAACTGTGCGAAGGCACAAGCAATAGACTTTACAGCTGTCCAGTTGCCAGCTGGGTCCCCCGCCTCCCCGGCCTCAGGTTTGTTTACGTACTTTGCATTGTTGAGTTTCTCTTCATCATTCAGGTTTTCCGTCTTCAGAAGGTCATAGTTAATGGAACCCGGTTGAATGGCATCAATGAGATCCAGAACAGGTAGACTTGTGCTAATCTTCGGGTCCTGCGCAGAGAGAAAGAGTTGGTCCATCAATATGCCCCCAAGTTACTTCTGTTCAGCTCAAGGGAAATGGCTGGTTCTTTCGTCTTTTTTTTTTTTAATTTTTTTTTTTTTAACATTTATTTATTATTGAGAGACAGAGAGACACAGAGCGTGAGCAGGGGAGGGGTAGAGAGAGGGAAGACACAGAATCTGAAGCAGGCTCCAGGCTCCGAGCTGTCAGCACAGAGCCCGACGTGGGGCTCGAACTCACGAACTGTGAGATCATGACCTGAGCCGAAGTCAGTCGCCTAACCAACTGAACCACCCAGGTGCCCCATCTTTCGTCTTAAATACGAAATAAATACAGCCTACACTGGGAAATGCCACAGTGTTCCACACGGTGTTGCAAGTCAACTGTAGCTTCTGTAGGGGCGTCACCAACTTCCTGGCGCCTGCCTCACTAAGCTGAGGAAACCCATTGTCTGCCCACAGGCAAACAGTGAATGGAAACAGGTTCATATGACATCCCGGAAGTAACTGGCAGGAATCATGATGAGGCCCCCACTGGGCAGGAGTTTCAGAGGATGTTTCTTCGAGTTTCTTGGAGACCTCAGGGAAAGAATAGAGTCCATGGGTCTAAGGAGGTGGTTGTGGCAGTTGTGTGATTAAATGCAGTGACGGTAACTAGCACTTGTCGGTGCCTCACTGTTTGCCCAGAACTTTCTCCTAGGCCACCTCACGTGTCACTGCAAGCCCCAGGTATAGGCATCTCGTCTTAATTTATAGCTAGTGAAGAGAGTTTCTGAGGTTAAGTGCCTCACTCGTAAGTGGTGGAGCTGGGATTTGAACCTGGGTACTCGGACTTAAAATCCTGGGCTCTTTCTCTGGCACTGTGAAACACTGTGATTTTCACACATAGAGCCGTGGATGCTCCCACGTGCTCTCCCCCGTCCTGGGGACCTGTGAGCACACATGGCGAGGCAGCTGCCCACACCATCTGAGCACAGTCAAGTCCAAACACTGCACACCTGGAGGGTCCAAATCAGAAAAATCTCTTTTAATTTTTATTTTTGAGACAGATTGAGAGCATGAGTGAGTAGTGAAGGTGCAGAGAGAGAAGGAGACAGAGGATCCGAAGCGGGCTCTGTGCTGACAGCAGACAGCCTGACGTGGGGCTTGAACTCACGAACCGTGAGATCATGCCTTGAGTCAAAGTCAGATCCTTAACTGACTGAGCCATCCAGGCGCCCCTCAGAATAAATTCTTAGTAAGAAACAAGCTACAGGACCCCTGCAAGATGCTAGGTCTCTAGGATTGGTCCTCTGGATAAGACGAAGAATGATATTTTTAAAAATATAAAGGGTCCATTTTTATTTACTTCTTGGTAATAGGAGAACTACCACAAAAATAAATTACTATGTAATCACAACCATTTCCAGCGTTAGCCTGAGCCTTGATGAACAGCCGCAAGGGAAACAAAATGGAAGGGTCTGAGTCTGGCCATCTCTCCTACTTTCTGCCCACCATCTTGCCGAAGCGCCGATGGGCAGAGATGACCAGCACATGGCGGCATTCACAGATGAGAAGGGGACCAGGGCTATTTCCAAAATGGTTCATCAAGAGTGAATTGTGTTCAGTTTTTTAGGGTTTCACTTAAAAAGAATGTGGGGCTAATTTGACTTCTTCCGTGTGTGTGTGTGTGTGTGTGTGTGTGTATGTTTTACTTCATCAATTCTATAATGACTTAGTGAGAAGACAGGAGAAAATTAGCCCAGAGCAACACAAGAAACCAAAGAGCTGTCAAACATTCCCAGGAGTGAGTCCCAGGAGAAGGCCCCAGAAGCCCCAGGGTGACCTGGCAGGCCCCAGCGGCACGTGTGTTACAGAAAGATTGCACTTGGGGCTATCTACCCAATCCCTGCATAGTAATGGTTAAGCGACCTAGAGGTACACACTGCTCGGTAACCTCACCCTGCAGGTAAAGGCGCATTCCGCTCCCTGATGGATCCTCCCCTGCAATTACTAACTATAACCTCGATTACTTGAGTTCCAGTTTCCTTACCTATAAAATGAGGAAAACAGTAAAGCCGCCTTCACAATGTCTGTGAGATGACCTGAGACATCATAAACAAGGAGCCCCTGCTACTCAGGGCACGCTCCATACTGAGAGTGCTCCCAAACATGGCCCGTTGTCTGCTTTTATCAATAAAGTTTTATTGGAACACAGCCATGCCCATTCCTATATATACTTTCCCATAGCTGCTTCCCGGCCACCACAGCAGGGTCCAGTAGCTCTGACAAAGCCTGCCTTTCCAAATCTTCTTTCGTTAGACCTTGCTTGCGCCTCTCACCAGCCTCTGCTCCTGCCTCTAGTAAGTTCTCCAGATGGAAGGGTCAGCCATTATCTGTGATGAGCTCACAGGGAGTGGGCGCTCTTGGTATAGCACAACTCAGAAATATTTCCTACTCTTTTCGGTGGGGTGAAACTTTAAATTTTTTTCTTTATTTTGAAGCAGAAGGCTGTTTTCCTGATTTTGAAGCAGAAGACTGAATGGTGACAAACTGCCTCTGCAATCATAGAAATACAAACGCTGAAGGGGTCCCCTGCCCTAATTCCTGACCTTTAAACCAAAAAAAACATAGTTAAGACGGTCCAGACATTATGACATGAATCAGGTGTGCAAGTCCCTAGGGGAAGGATCCAACTAATGTATGAAACACGAGTTAAGAAATTTAATAAAATATAATGCTGTTTTTAATAAAAATGGGATTTGGATACAAGTACACAACTACTTTTCTCCGAAAAAAATATCACACGGGAGATCTTTTGGCAGTTTACATTTCACCATCATTATGCTAAAAATCTGAATCACGGAGCCATGCACATTTAAAAAATATTATATTTTATGTTACTTTGGAAGAAACATGCCTAAAACAAGGTGCTAAAATGATGGGTTTTTTAAATTAATTATTTCAGGAGAAAGTGACAAGAAATTTGTCAATGAAACGGCCTGTGACCGTCAAAACAATAATGGGCCATTCAAGCAAAATCAAAATTGGAGAGGGAGACTCAGATACCTCACACTGAAGGTCACTTTAAAATGGAGTGAAAACAATAAAGATTAGCATAGAGCTCAGGTGGCTGTGAGCGGTAGACTAAGATTTTTACCTTGAAACTGGAGATGGATGAACTTTTCTCCGCTTCCTTCAATGTTTCATTCACCCAGTTGACAATAATGTCATCATTGACCTTCTGCCCGCCTCCAATTTCTTCAAGAATATTCAGGGTGTACCTGAAAAAAAAAAATCAAGAATGATTTCTGGAGAAAAGTTGCTAAGGAATTCAATGACACCGAAAATAGCCAGGGTAGAAATGTTCTTTTCTTTCTAGAAATGCCGCGGCACGTAGCCTAGATACCGTTAGGCTTGTGGGGAAAAAAAAAATAACAACATTTGTTCCTTTTAGGAAAATTTAAAACGTAGCTTTATCGTTATTATAGTGAAATGCAGAACAAATACATCCTTCTAAGCACAGTCATTGCTCTGGGTAGGAAGAGAAAGCACAAGAGAAGAGAAGGAAAGGAAAACAGAGCAAAGGATTCAAAACAGTGACAGTCTTCATAAAGGAACCCTAAAAATTGACAAACAATTCAATGTTAAAAAAACCCCAAGGGCCAACATAATAAGGGAAAAAATATAAAAGAGTCTCCTTCTTCTATCATAAAAAGAGAAATACTAGGAATACACGGACTAAAGTGAATCTCTAGTCTGAGCGTAAGAATCACCTTTCACATACACTATTACGAGAATTGGGTTTTGGGTGTGTGTGGGGGGGATTAAAAAGATGCTTCAAGCTCTAGTAAATGAGAGACTGGACTGATAGGTGCAATAAATAAAATGACTTCCTCCCACAGAAAGCAAGGAGAAAGTCAAGATGAGAAATGCTTAGTCTGGGCCCAGAGATAGGATCAAATGCTAAGGAAGTAAAGGATACAAATGGGGTAAGTCTCAGGTAGCTTTTCAAAATGATCCTCTCTTAGAACAAGGCCCTAGTTTTTGATCAGTTCATGAAGATAATGGTATTTGGCATAAGTGGCTTCGTGTTCCCTGAGAGTGAGCAGGGGTATTGACTTACGAGCATTTACTGTAACATTTAGGAATTTCTGCCGGGTGAACGTGGTAAGAGAAGGCAGATGAACTCATGCTTCATCGGGTCATGTCTATATGCAGCCTCATGGGGCGAACTGAGCTCATCTGCTGGAGTTTCCACTCATCTCAGGGATGTGTTCTCACTTCCCTTTGTCAGGAGGCCCATACTGCTTTGTTGACAGTGTAGAGACCAAGGGCATACAGATTATTTTGAGTTAAAAAGCCATCAAAACCCAACAGATTCAGGAAAAGCTCTTTACCTCCCTCTAGGAGTGCCTTAAAAAATTTAGATAGAGGACCTGCTCCAGGAAGAGGGCCAGCATCAGAGATAATTGATTGCATTACACTATGAACTAGGTGCAGTAGATTGGGAGGAAACTAGAAAGTTCTTTTTGATCAAAGTTCTCCATGTCCATTGTTTCTGAGTGGCCCACCAAACATTTGTTTCCCAAACATTTACTTTTTTTCACCTTCCCGCAAATTGCGTTTCTTCCCTCCGAAGTCCCAGACCCCTAACCCCGTCTCTTTATTTCAGAAGGATGTATATACCTCATTTTGCCTGACCATCTTTGGAATTTCCATGTCTGTGTGGATTCCTGTTCCTACAAAATTAAATTTGACTTTCTCCTATTAAGCAGTCTCACGTTAATTTGGTTCTTAGGTCGGCTGGAAGGATTGTGAAAGGCAGAGGAAGTGGTGCCTCCCTGCCAACACCCTTAAGTGGACAGAAGCTAGGGAAGGAAGTGGTACACACAGGCTCACCTCTACACAAAAGTCTACCTGTGCAAACACAAATAGCCAGCCACCAAGGAACAAGGAAACTTAGGGACGTGCAGAAAATCGTGGAGGGCGGCTGACTGCAGTCAGGGGTCTGAGTATGACCCCTCGGGGTGGCCCAGAGTTCTGCCAAGTACAAAACTGCCTTTCCCCCACCTCAAGGAAGGTGTAGCGGTTTAAATGGAATCATATACCCACCTGGAAGTAAAAATGGTAAAAAGAAAGGATAGAATTAGGGCAGAGTCTCAATTCTGGACAGTCCACAGAATACTAACTGTAGATTCAAAATTTGAAACAAAAATCAATCTGGCCCATGTCTGCCTAGGATTTTCCTTGGTAGGAAGACTGATTATCTTCCTCCACGCCATCAAACATGTTTGATGTTGAACTGGAACTTCTAGACAGGATCCCGGTATCACTGGTGTTTGAAAACTGTGCGGTGCTGAAAAGCCCTCTGTCACGGCGAAAGGGTGTCGTGAGCTCTGGCTTCAGCCACTGCCTGATTCAACAAAAGAGGATTGATGAGGTGGGCATGTGCAGCGCTGGAGGGTCTGCGAAGATTACTGGCTTGCTTTCCTGCCTTCCGATGCTTGCTTGATTTATTTAACGTCTGACCCAGAGGGACAAGCCCTGGTGTTCTGTTTCGCAAGGACCTAACCCAAATTCACTACCCACGGCCTGTTTGATTTGGGGTGAATTCCTCATTGGCCTGCCTCTTTGGTCATTTGCTGGAGTCTAATTGTCATTGCCGTCTGCCGGCAGCTTACTCCTATCTAGCTTTTGTCTCCAAATTTATACACACACTATTTGCCAGCTTTCTAATCTGAGAACAATTCCCAGGCTACTGAAGGGGAAAGGGAGGTTTAAGCACATATCTATCTCTCATTTGTTCTTGGGGGGGGGGGGGAAATGACATGCCATTTATTGGCCAGATAAATGACCAAATTAGCACATCTGTGCAATCCGATGAAATAAATTCCGGCTAGAAGTAGCTCTAAATTTAACAGATCTGTGAATGTGTAGCACACAGAGGAAAAAAAAAAATCCCTTCTGGTAGCATTTACATAATTATCGGTCATTTCATCGCCTTCAACAGAAATGCATTTGTCTGTCCACTTTCTTATATGCACCATGCTGTAGTAAAGGCTCAGGAGAAATGTGACTTATTAACCAGGTGGGACAGCAGCTGCAGTCTAGATTTTAGCACATGTACACCAGCCATAAAGTACGGCATCGGGCCACATTTCTATAAGATGTACAGAACAAAGATGCTATTACAAAGTGATTTTCAGGTCTCATAAAACTCACAATGGCCTGAGTTTTTTTTTTTTTTTATCATTAAAACAGAAAATATCAAAGATTATTTTCATATTCAAACCCAAAAGTCAACTTAACCATTGTAACTAAAAAGACTCGTTTTGTTTTTTAAAGCAATCAGGGCACCTGGGTGGCTCAGTTGGTTAAGCGTCCACCTTTGGCTCAGGTCATGATCTCATGGTTCGTGAGTTCAGACCCCACGTCAAGCTCGGCGCTGACAGCATGGAGCCTGCTTGGGATTCTGTCTCCCTCTCTTTCTGCCCCTCCCCTGCTCACTCGGTCTCTCTCTCTCTCAAAAACAAATAAAACATTAAAAAAATAAAGCAATCAGCAGCTGAAACCAGTCTATTACAAATTAAAAACACACGCGAAAGACCATCGAAAATAGGTCACGCGTGTTTCTGAAAATATGCTGGTTAGGGCAGCCCTTGGGCACTTCCAGTGACGTTCTAAATGCATGCAGCAAAATCAAAGATGGAGCTGAAGTTTCTTTAGTTCTGAAGTCTTCTGGGCCAGAAGGGCCTTGTAACATCTGCCTTTAAATTTCAAGGAGTCCTCGGGTTAGAGATGGGTAGTTGAGCACTACACCAGGTAAAGCACGCGTGAATCGGGTAGCGAACTCCATTATGATCATTTCTGACTATACGGCATCGCCTGGACACACGGACATACTTATGGGGCCATTATGAGTATCAGGATCCATAGACGGTGGCTGGGGAATAAAGCTGGAGTGCCTAGAGATGCTACATGCCTTATCTTTGTCATTCACTTGTTAGACATAATGTAATGTGACATGTGGCCTCTGGAACTTCCTTCCAGGTAGAAAATGAATTAAGCCACAGTAACATAGGTTCTAATTAAGGGTTGTAAGATTTCTGCCTGGTCAAGGCTATCAGTATAGGGGGAAAGTGTGAAGCATTTTAAAAGTAAACTATTTTATATTTACAGATTTGCTCTCTTAAATTCTTCCCAGGCTCATGATTTTGTACCAAAAATTGTTGACTTTTCTGATAATTTATTTTCTACTTACATATCATATTCTACCTTCTTCAAATAACATTGCCACATGGCTCTCACATTAATTCAGTTTATATTAAACTCTAAAAGGTATCGAAAATTGTCCTGTGAAGAACTAACAGGAAATTCTGCTTCTGGCCATGGGCTGGTAACGGGGACCAGATTTCCTTTTTTGCCTTAAACACCCAAACACAATGAAAAACGTATGAAACAATGTTGCTCAGACGATGGATAACAGGAAGCACAAAACAGTCTGCCCCTGAAATAAGGAAAGCAAATCTGGTGAGACCTAAGATTATCCCAGTGTATTACACGAAGAGTTTCCCAGTGTATTACACGAAGAGTTTCCAGGCTGCAACGCAGGGAGAGAGAACCCAAACAGAGCACAGTAGTCCCTCTGAGTTGAGAGGACAGGACTGAAACCTCAAGGAAGCCAAGGTGCCTGGAATTTGTGGGGCAGAATACCAGAGAGGGGAGAGCTGCCTGGAAAGGACAGATTCATCTAGAAAGAAAGCTCCAGACATTTTCAGAGGGTTTGCCACAGGTCTTTAGCTGGGTAAAGTGAGTTAACTCAGCACATGTGTGTGAGAAAACTACCAGAGACTGGGACCAGAGCTGTCAGAAATGAAGGGGCAGAATGATTCTTGGAACTCACACAGCACTGTAGATAATTTGGTTCCCACCAGTTGGAGTGTTAAAACCTCATGATACATGGAACCTGAAGTTCAGTACTCAGAGGAGATTATCTCAGTATTGAGAGACAAAATTAGCTCAAGACTAATTGAACTTTTAAGTTAGCCTGCAAAGGATCAAACTGTGTTTAAGTAACTTAACTGCATCCCAGGACAAAATTTAAGAATATTTAAAGGCATACGGATGTATCCAGCCCATAGCAAGGTGAAATTCACAAGGCCTCACATACAATAAAAAATTAGTAGGCATGCAAAGAAGCAGTAAAATATGACCTATAATGAAGATAAAAATTAATAGAAACAGACTCAGAAACAACAGTTACTATAATTATGCTCTATATGTTCAAGAAGGTAGAGGAAAGAGATACGGGAGATGCCTAAAAGACCCTCCTCAAATTTTTATACATGAAAACTATAATGTCTGAGATAAAAAAGAAAAACTATACACACTGGATGGAACCAATGTAAGATTAGACACTGCAGAAGAAAGAGCTCAGTGAATTTGAAGACAAAGCAATAGAAATGATCCCAAATGAAACGTAGCGAGGAAAAATGAAACAGGGGAAAAATGAATAAAGTATCAATGAACCCTGGGACAACTTCAAATGACCAAATATGTGTGGATTTGGACAAATATGTGTCCCTCAAAAACAAACTGTGCTGGGTGGTACAGGAAACATACCTGAGGAAATAAAAACCAAAATTTCCCACAGTTGATGAAAACTATAAGCCCCCAGTTTCAAGAAGTTCAACAAACCTCAAGCATGAGAAACACCAAATCCCATCATCATCAATTTGCTTGAAACCAGTGATAAAGAGAAAATCTGAAAATATGCCAGAGAAAAAAGACATTATGTACAAAGGAATGAAGTTAAGAATGACAGCAGATTTATCAGCAGAAACAATGCAAGCCAGAAGACAAAGAACAGTATCTTTAAAGTACTGGAAGAAAAAACTACCAACCTAGAATTCCATACTCAGAGAAAATATCTTTCAAACATGAAAATGAAATAAAGACTTTTTAGGCATGTGGAAGCTGAAATGCATCCTCACCAGTGGAGGATTTCACACTGCTAGAAATATTTCAGATAGAAAGCAAATGATATCAGATGAAAATCTCGATCTGCACCACGAAAAGAAAAGCACCAGGAATGGCAAATGTCTAAGTAAGTATAGCACCTTTTCCCCTTATTTTGAAAGCCTCTTTAAAAGATAATTTGTTATTTATACAAATCTAAAAATAAGATTGGAAAAAGATATGTCATGTTAAAATTAATCAAGAAAAAGCTGGAGTAGTTATATTAACATCAGAAAAAGTAGATTTCAAAGAAAAGAATATTACCAGGAATAAAGAAGGTCATGCCATGATGAGAAAGGAGTGGTTCATTAAAAGGACAAGCCATCTAAAATATTTAGAAATCTAATAACAGAGTTCCAAAGTACCTGAAAGAAAATTTAAAGACTTGACAGGAAAAAAAAAATGACAGGAAAATAATAAAACACAACTTTGGTTTTAAGCTTAGCTTAAAATGTAGTTTTGCTGGTTTGTGTCACATTCTTGAAAATTTGCTAGTATTTTTCCAGGTTGATAATACCCTCAATAAAAAGCCACTTCCCGAGTTACATTACCTTCTCATTAACTGCCATATCAAGGCTAATGTTAGAGTACGATTTCCTTCATTGAGATCTTGTCCACCGATGCCAACCAGGGAAAACTTAGCTTGATTCTTCCCCAGCTCCACTGCATAGTTACAATTCTCAAGCTGTTAATGAGCAAGAAGGAACACATTCTAATGCCACCATCTTTATGAGGAGACATACCAGATGAGATAATAAAAATAAAGACACAAAATGAAATAAATATTGTCACCCTGAACGATCTCTCAAGACTTGCCTGGTTCTGCGATTCTGGGATTCTAATTAGTCAAAGAATTTTCCATCTTTTCTTAACTAGAACCCCTCACTTCCACCAAAAAAAAAATATTTCTGGTGTACTCCAAGTGCACAACCAAAATGAATTCATTATTATGAATACTGTCATGGCTGTATCACACTACAGAAACAGAGGGCCACGCTCAGTTACCTGTCCATAATATTCCTAAAGCAACTGAATTTGTGGAGGCGGACACAGAAAATCCGGATCCTCCATTTTACGTGCACGTAACGGGCTGACACGTGGGACAGGTATTCCCATGGCTACGCTTGGATCGTTAAGAGCCAAAGGGACAAGAAATGGTGAGAAATATTTGTGCCAACCCCACTTCCGCTTTTACGAAACAACGTGTCCCCGCTGTGCTGACATGAGACAAACTCTTTGTACAAGTCAAACTGCCCGTAGAAAGCTCTAATTCTTTAGAAAATAAGAATAAGGATCCTGCTGGTGGAAGAGCAACCCTGTAGTCCTGCTCGCTCTAATTATCTTAATTAGAATTTATACATCATCATGTTTAAAGACATCCGACGTGGAATTATAAATAAGTAATCAACTGAAATAATGGGCTCACTGTAATGAAACTATTCAGGCTTCTGATTGCTGTACTATAATTTAATCCCTGGATAAACATTACTTATCTAAGTTTGGCCCCCTAATCAAGTATTCACAGGGTGCTCCTGCAGGCTTATGGCTTCACCTGCCTGTTGGAACATCGCAAGAGTCACTGTTTACCTTCTTCATGTTGCCTCCCAGTTTGGGGTATGGTGGTTTGTTTACTCTGTTCCAATCAACAGGGACTTTAATCTTTTCATAGAGCTGGAAGATGACCAGGGCATCTGATAAGTCGCTGAACAAAAACAAACAGAAAAGGATCCTCAGATCGCCACCCTTTAGTAAGGGCCCGCAGTGGGCGGGCACTTCTTCATACATCAGCACAAGGGACATCTGCGACAACCTGGCAAAATTGGTATTAGCAGCTCCATCTTTAGAGGTGAAGAAACTCTGACTCAGAGGAACTGAAGAAACTTCCTCAAGGTCTCTCCCAGGTGTGACTACCTATGCTCCCGTAAGCCGGAACACGCTGCCTCCAGGAAAAGAAATGCGGCTTCAACAAATGGCATGGGAGACGCCATTAACTTCATCACCGTGAACTTAACTTTTTTGTTTGTTTGTTTCGCCTGCTTCTGAGCGGAGCGCAGGCTTACAATATGTAGTAAATCTGTCCGGTTGCCGGCTCATGATTTTCTAGGGAACACACAGCAAAGATGGTAGATGGAAGTTTCTCGGCTGAAGGTTCAACACCTGCGGCTCCATTTGGGACCATCCCCCTTCTCACCAAGATGCACACATTTGGGAAAGACAACTGCATGGCACAGAGATATCTGAGACCCCAGGGATCTTCCAAGGTCTCGGTGTCTCACATTAAAGATGAGTCCCTCCACGGGGCGCCTGGGCGGCTCAGTCGGTTAAGCGTCCAACTCCTGGTTTTGGCTCAGGTCGTGATCTCACGGTTCACGGGTTCTGGCCCCGTGTCAGGCTCTGCGCTGGCAGCGTGGAGCCTGCTTTGGAATCCTCTCTCTCTCTCTCTCTCTCTCTCTCTCTCACTCACTCTCTCTCTGCCCCTCTTCCTCTTGTTCTCACTTTCTCTCAAAATAAATAAACTTAAAAAAAAAAAAGATCTGTATGTTTAAAAAAACAAACAAACAGGATGAGTCCCTACATATCCTTACCTGTACAAATGGTTGACTCGAGGGTTAACGCCCAAGGAATTCATCCAGTTCCTAAATGTCCGCTCTTCTCTTGTCTCACCTAAATTAATGAAGACCCGTTATCTTTCAGGCCCCTAAGAAGAGAGGCCTTTTTTATGATCAAAGTTTAACTCAAGAGGCTATCCGAAAAACGAAATGAAGAATGAAGACAATTTACTCAATAAACCTTAATAGATTTGGGTGACACTTGTTACGCGGTTAATTTTTTTCTCTCTTCCAATTCCATGAGTGTGTGTCTGTACCATCCATTAGTGGTGCACGAGCTCCTGTGTGGGGAAGCGGTTCAGAGCCGCCACTTAAGAGGCTAACATTCTTTCAAGGTCAACAAGGCTTTCAGGCCTCAAAGTGCGATCACGCAAGCTAGACGGCTAACATGGGAGGCAAACATACTTGCCCCTTGAGCTCGGAAAGGAGAGAGAACAGCGTGGGCTAAGTTTGGAGGGAGTGGAATCTGAGCTTCACTTACAGGACCAGTAGAATCCGGACAGCAAAGAGGATTTGAGGGACGAGTCAGGGGTGGGGAGAGGAGGCGGGGTTGACAGGAACACAAAGAGGAGTGGCAGGCAAGGTCTGCATCAAAACCATTAGGAACTCATTTTTCAGGGATCTGTGTTCTCCGTGGAGATAAGGCTGCCTAGTGGCTGGAACCAGAATCGGGGATCTCTGAATGCCAGCTACCAGATGTTGGTTGATATATTAAACAATGCCAGTCATTATGGGTTCTTTTTTATTATTATTATTACTGTAATAAATTCTTGAGCAGGGCAGAGATATAATGAAGGTGGTGTTGTGATGTGCCTGACAGCAGTGTGCGAAATTACTGAAAGGCAACGTGCATTTAAATTAAATACGCAGAGGGGACGGGGTGTGCCATTGGCACATGGGCACGTTCAAGTGCTTGATAAACAGAGGACCAGGCCCTTAAGACCTATTGAACTGGGTGGTGTATGATTTAATAAGAGCCCAGAAAGCAGTAAGGGAAAACAATCTACAAGCCATTCTGCAGGAAGAACTATTAGTATTTACTAATTCAGTAGATTTAGAGGTGAAGAAGAGGAAAATATCAAAGCAGGGTTTTGGGGAGACAAAAAGTGGTATGATTAGTGAAAATGGAGTTTCTAAAGGAGAGTGGGTGGGCTGGCCGGAGGGCAGAAAGGCGATGCTGGGAGCGGGTGGGGGGCTGGGGGAATGATCAATTCTGTTTGGCGCATGCTGAATTTCAAGCGATGGCGGAGGGACCAAATGGGGATGTTCTAGAGGCAGCTGGAAGTGGCTGATTAGAGGCCTTGATATATGTACTTGGTAGTCAACAAAATGCCTGGACCCCTGACCACAATTTATCAAATGATTCAAATGCACCACTGTTGGAATACAGATTGATTTTGCACATCCAGCTCGGGTAAAGCATCGCAGAGAAAAACAAAAACCAAAAAACAAAAACAATCAATACTTCAAATCTGGATTTCCTTTCTTTGGTGATATTCATTTAATATCAATTTTGTCTTGATTTTTTTATTTTGGTCTCAATATTGAAACTAATTCATGATGGAAAAAAGAACCAGACTATAGTTACATGTTCAATCTTAGGGCACTAACCCCCAAATTCCAACCATCAGAGATGCTGCCTCAAAACTTTACTCTTCTCCACCCCCCCCCAATCCAAATCGAAGTAAGAAAACAAAAACAAAAACCTCACTAAACACCTCTTAGCATTAAGTTAAATATTTTCAGATGAAGAGTGACTGCAACCTCTTGCCTCCAGGAATTAACACTCAGTCCATTAAGTACATAAATTAGGTTTTTGGAACTCAGAATTTATTTCATCCTATAATTAAATGCACTGTCTTCCGTAAAACATTTAATTCTGGTAATGGATGAAGCCTATGTATAATGAATGTGACATAATGGTACTTGATTATTTCTGCTAGGTTGTAATTGACTTGGTTAATCTATTTATTCTCTTTGTTATATACCAGAGAATTGATGACCTTCCCCAACGTGTGAGGGGTTCCCATCTGCTTAGCAGGTAATTTCAAACTGCCCTTGAATCAGAATTGTGAATGCCTTTCTGAACCTGTAAGTGACAGGTTTCCAGTTACCTTCAAGGGCCCCCCAGTCGATGTCCTGGTTCTCTGGTTTGTGCAGGGCAGGGTATCTGTTAAAGAGGTTGGCGATGAAAGCCAAGTTCAACTTGGGGTTCCCTCGAACAACGTCTGTGGCTGTGACAAACTGCCGGCAGCCCAGTCTCTCTGCCTGCTGCAGCATGCATTCTGCTCTCTGGATGTCATCCTTCTCCTGTAACGACAAAA
Source organism: Panthera uncia (assembly GCF_023721935.1). NCBI lineage: Eukaryota > Metazoa > Chordata > Mammalia > Carnivora > Felidae > Panthera > Panthera uncia. The sequence goes on along the minus strand of NW_026057576.1, from coordinate 23,650,435 downwards.
GTCATGTCAAGGCTGGGTCAAGACCCTCCATGCACAAAGTAGGCAGGGAACATGAAACAGTAACGGGAACCATACTGAAACCCTCAGGGCTTAACCTCAGATAGACACTTAACCACAGCATATTATTACTTACGTTTGCCTAAACTGAAATCAGCAAGTTACAAGTAAAATGAATCTCAGAAATTGAGTAACTGAATCTCTCATCTCTATACAGAACCACTTCAGATGAATGCTTGGTTGTCCTGTCTTTAAAGAGAGTCTACTATCTTATCATTTAAGTTGATCTTAATTATTTTCTGTGATTAAGCTTCCTTTTATTATTTGCTTGCACAGAGTCCGTGAGATTGTGTCTACCAGCAGTGTTCATGGGATCATCAAAAATTATACTCCTATTCTCAGTTCATCGAAGACATTTATACCTGTCACTAAGAACTTCTGCTTAGTGTAACCACCTTTCCCAAACTGAGTTGGTATACTTGCAACTCGAACAAAATAAAATGTGCTCAGTTAGGTGAGCCACATAGTTATCATTGATAGGTGAGCGACATAGTGTCACTGATAGGCAAGCTATATAGTGTCATTGAGAAGGACATAAGAGCAGTTTGGCTTTTGTAAACTTCATTGAGGATTTGATATATTAAAAGTCTATTCAAATAGTTCTAGAGGATCTTCAGTCCTTTGTTAAGTAGACGCTTACTAGAAGGTAAAGTTCCATTGAAATGCAGTCCACCATTCTTAACATTCTTAAGAGTCTATGAAACCACCAGTTTTCAGAAAACAGAACTTAGATTGATTTAATATAATGCTTTACTAGATGACACTGTACATGATACATTTCACGAGCTCCTCATTCAGAAATGAGTTAACTTTAACGTTAACTGATTGGACTTAACTCTAATGATATCAAATGAGGCACAAACATGGATAAGGTAAACTCTCAAGGTCAATACCAAAGTGGTGGAAAAACTAAAGTCTGTGTTGACTGTTTTTAAGAATCCTCAAACCAGACACTTCTAAGAACTCGTACAATCCTACCCAGCCCTTTTCTCCTATTATCCCCACTGATGTAGTCTGTCCTTATTATTACCAGAGGAAAAGGACCCCAGCCTTGGGTCCGATAACTTCCAATAATCTGTCATATATATGATGTCGGACATATTAATTAATCCTTCTCAGACTCGGTTTTTTCAATGACAAAGTGATAGTTTATTTATCTGCCTAAATATCCCCCTGGTTTCTAGAAATAATACTCAGGTACCTAAAAATGAACCTAATGATCCCTCTTGGTGTTGTTGAGTGCTATTCAATGACGAGACACATACAGAAGTGTGTGGCATTGGATTGGTATTAGTTTCTTTCTTTCCTTAACGTCCATTTTCAGATTCCATTTCCCACAATTGTTATCCCAAACCATTAACTGTTGTTAACGGCCTTAGCAGGGCTTTATGCAGAGATATCCACTCGCGGAGCCCCGGAGTCAACGTCATGCGGGGCGACAGAGCTCCCAACAACAATATCATGTCCTCTAAATGCAACTTTGGACACGGCCTTACCCTGAGTCCTGACATGTCAATAACAACAGCGGGAATACCTTCTTCATCTCCTTTCGGAGCCACCTGTTCAAGCAGGTGGTAATAAGCTTTTGAGTCCTGTGAGAAATTAAGAAATTATAATTTCAAAACAGCGCAGCTAATTACATACTTAGCACGACAATAATTTCCCCAAAGCAAACATATTCTATTTTCTTATTGGACTGTCATTCGAGAATGCAACTTAATTAACAAAGCTGGAAACATTCACTAATTTGAATTTTCGATTTGTCTGTTTACATACCATATTGGACTTTCTTTGTAAAAGGAGTGTAACAAATATACGACATACACACAAGGCAATCCAAAGAGGCAAATGCCACTCTGTTGTTCTTAGGGGAGAAAAATACTTTATGTATATGTATTAAATTGTATACAGAAAAATATATATACCTTTATATTGCTGTAGAAGTCAGTCAGCTAAGGTTTAATTTAAAAAAAAAAGTGACAGGAAAAGGAAGCAGAAGTTTAAAGCAGAGTTTAAAAATACATTTAAATGGACAATCAGCAAAAGAAAAAGAAAGATTTCAGAGACAGAAGGTTGAAGCATTCACAAACAATCTTTACATAAAAGGAGATATTACCACGACAAGTGCATTTAACGTTTACCACGAAGTTGAAAAAGACGGCTAAATTTTTAGCAGATTGGATATACTAATAAACCTTTCTCACTCACTCGGGGGCGGGTGTTCTCCCCACCTGTGCTGACTTCGTATGATTGAAACCCCCCAAAGTTGCCAGATGCTCTGACATACGTCACAGCACTGACCTTGGACGGGATACAGCTGTTCTTTGATCACAGGCACAACCTTTGTATATGCTCAGCTTGCTAGTTCCAATGGTTATTATTCTACAAAATGCAGTTTTTAGTGATGGGAAATCAGATACATTTATGGCTCAGATAAAGCAGCCTAATTTTGGGATGAAAAGCTTGAAAATTCTGGCTGAAACAGGTGCAGAGCTTAACTGTTGGGACGAAAGGAAGATAATGCTGCTGTCCGGCTCCAGTTAAACCCCTCTTTGGTTGGTGGTAGCTAGACTATTAATAACTAGTGAAAATTGTAGAGTTAGAAAAATTAATTTTGCATGATTAGCTTAGGTCCTAAAGAATCCGGGACTTCCCATCTAGAAGCTTCAGTCTAACTGGCACCAGGCCTGGCAGCCACTGAGTCCACAGCAGGGGGAAGCTGTCACTTAAAGAAATATAAACCTGGGTTGACTTTTGGTGAGCATGTGACCTTTCCTCCAGCTCTTGGGAGAAAATTTCTTTAGCTTTTGAGAAGGCGGAGACCGAAATGTTTTTCTCATGCTGCACCCTAGCATCTCACACCGTTTACTACTAGGGAGTGCCTTATGATCTTCCTGACATCTCCTTAAGCTCTTTCTACCTCAGCACATCCGTCTTCAATGTCAACACCTGTCCTTCACCTTGACGTGGAACTTTTCACCAAGTTTTGAAACAGTGCATGCTTCCCTCAGCCTTTCCCCCCTTTGGATCTCTGTTGTGGGACTGCCCGCCCTTCTACATGCCCTGGGGTGAATTCTCATTGCAGATGGTTTCCAGGATCATTAGCTTCTAAAAACCACTCTGGTTTCTGCAAATGAAAACCTTTCAAGAAATCCGCGAGTTGTTTTAGAGAGGCGGTAAGTCCGATGGTCAAAGATGGGGGCCATGGAGTCCCCATGACTGCCAGATCTGAATCCTGATCTCGTTCCCCAGCTATGCGAACTTGAACCATGTACCTAAATTCTCTTTAACCTCAGTCTCCTTATCTGTCAAATGAGAAAATAGTAATTTTTATCTCAAAGGTTTATTGTGAGGATCACATGAGCCAATGCATGTATAAAGCAGGTAGGACGGTACCTAGCGTGCACGAGATACTGTGTTTGGTATTCTTCGCGTAATTCGAAGAGTAATCCTCATTTTTTTTTTGAAAGGCTTCTCATCTGATGCTCCCACTGGTAACATGAGAAAGGCATCACAGTCCTACACGTACCCTCCTCCTTGAAAAGCCGCCTTACCTCTTGCCCTTTCCTCCCTCCACTTGCTGACATTCTGGCTCCGGACAGGCCCATCTCCCTTGGAGGCTGCGGCATCCAAGTCACTAGGACCTTGGACAGATCTGCGTGGGGCCCCAAGGGAGAGCGGCACAAGGACCCTGGACAGGATCGAGCACCAGCCACCCTCTCACTAACCCTAGCGCTTCTGAAGTGACAGAAGGTAGCCTCGAGTCTTTGCCTTTTCTCCACTAACGCCCAATCCCCCTTCCCTGCACACGCCTCCTACCTTGATGTCTGTACTGAAGTTGCTGATTTTGTTGCAGCCTGCGTTTTCCAGGTGGTAATTAGCCCACCTCAGCAGGAGCTCCTCAGGGGAGAGTTTCATCAGGTCTTCCAGACTCTCCCCTTCTCTCAAAAGAGCAATCAGAGCTGAAGAAGGACAAAAGCCGAAGAAAGATAAATCCAGGGGATAGCTGAGGGGGGCAGTTACAACTTTCACTGGGCTCTTCCGGAAAGCCAACGTGGCAATGTTATTTCTCTGGGGTAAAGGTATTGATAAGCCTGTCCCACGGAATAAACGCTTTATGATCATTCCCTGAAAAGAAATGTAAGGTATTGAGAGCTTATCTATTGTCCTCATTTTTCAGGTGGGAAAGGCAAGTCGCCAGTGAATCTCGAAGCTGTGCCTAGGAGCACCAGGGCAGGGACGCAGAAATAACCAAGACCACCAGCTCAGAACGCTCCTCTGGCTCCATCGGACCACGTTTCACAATATGCCAACAGTTTTGCTTTGAAGAGATCAATTTCATAATAATGACAATTGTGGGGCGCCTGGGTGGCTCAGTCGGTTAAGCGTCCGACTTCGGCTCAGGTCACGATCTTGCGGTTCGTGAGTTCGAACCCCGTGTGGGGCTCTGTGCTGACAGCTCGGAGCCTGGAGCCTGCTTCGGATTCTGTGTCTCCCTCTCTCTCTGCCCCTCCCCTGCTGATGCTGTGTGTGTGTGTGTGTGTGTGTGTGTGTGTGTGTGTGTGTCAAAAATAAGTAAACATTAAAAAAATGTTTATAATAATGACAACTGTCCTCTCGCTATTCCCATAGGTGTTTTGTATTTCAAATGCTCGCTCGAATCATTATTAGCATCTCAAAAAGTGTAATCAACTCTTTCCTCTATTTTTCCCTGCTGAATAAATGGGTTTTGCTCGGCTAGAAGGTCTAAATGCAGTTGAGGTCATAATTTACAAATCAATATTCTTTCTCGTGGGTTCTAAGTTTCCTATTTGCTTTTTCTACTCTATATCATGCTGAATATATTGGTTTAAAAATAGCAACCCAGGATTCTTCAGGGGTTATTATGATTTGGAGATAGAAATTAGAAAGTATATATAACTAAAGATTAGAATCTGGCTACAGATTTCATATTCTTGGGATCTGTACCAGAAAACTAAAAGGTAACCCTGTTTTTTGTATGATTCTTTTTTTTTTTATTCAATTTTGGGATCTCCTTTACTTCTGGGAGGATTATACTTCCCTATCCTTTTATTTTATTTTATGTTAATGTGAAATTTATCGTCAAATTGGTTTCCATACAACACCCAGTGCTCATCCCAACAGGTGCCGTCCTCAATGCCCATCACCCACTTTCCCCTCCCTCCCACCCCCCATCAACCCTCAGTTTATTCTTATCACAATCTGCTACTTCTGTCTAAACAACGGGGCTGTGATTGTTTAAATGAGAGAGGGTGCCGAAGCAGACAGGCTAAGACTGACAGCTACAATATTTAGCTGAGAACTCTGAAACCCTCAATGCAATCCTCCACAGTCTTGGTTAAGAAATAAGACCACGTTTCTCCTCATCTGGTGCTGTCACTGCAGTATATGAATGAGAACTGCTTCATAAAACACAAGTTAAAAGAAGTCGTCTATTTTGTTACAAAGTATTCTAAAGGCAAAGTGAACCCAGAAAAACTCTTGAGGTTGGATCCCAGACAGCCAGACTGAGCTCTAGGTTCTAAACAAGCATTATTATTAGCCTGTGGTCTTAAAAAGCTTTTGCTCTGTCCTTTTAAAAAGCCTGGTCAGTGTGGACAGAAACTGTTACATTAATGCAACAGATTCAATATAACCATAGTTTTCAAAAACTGGGGATTCTGGGCTTGAGTATTCCTGACATCTTCCTCCTACAGCCCTCCGCGCATCCATTAATAAAAAGCCACGCCATTAATAACATCTGTGGCTTAGTTCATACCTTCATTTCTGCTGAGTTCGATGTCCGCAAACAACCCAATCTTGATGACCTGCCACAGAAGTCCCAGGACCAGGTAAGGCTTCCCCTCCTTCAAGTCCTCAGCCCCGATGTTAACCACGTGGCATCCAATGGCTGAGGCAGAATTCAGAGCCAGGTTCAGATTCTCCTGAGGGAGGAAAGTTGTACAAATTTCAGTTTTGACTTTGCAGATGGCAAAACGGTCGACAACAATGTTTTGCTTCTGGAAAGTTCACAGGTCTAGAGGCCTGGTCTTCACTAGACTTTAACATCGAAAAAAAGCAGTAACACCTGAAAGAGGAAATCTTTCAGAGAAACCCAGGCACTGGGCTTATAAGCGGTGTCTGTTCAATCAAACCGGCTCCCTGAGTTGAAGGCCCACCCTGGGCCGGAGGAAATTAAAGAGTGTTCCATTTTTCTATTTTGCCCTGTGATGGAGCCTACCTACTCAACATCCCCACTGGGCCAGACAGAGAGGGGTACCTTTGAGGGTGGTCATTGTCTTGTCACTGGCTATCATTAATAGCACAAGTGTTGATGTAAATCAAGGTCATAAAAGAGAGTAACAAAACAGCTTTTTGACTTTCAGATTGGGTATTAAGGGAATGAAAAAGATACAAATCAAATTCCTGGGAAAGAGACAGTGGTGTTCACTAAGACAATTTACTGAGTATCCGTAATATCTAATATCTTAATTTAATCTTAAGTACACATACACATACACATAATCTTAATATCTTAAGTACACATACACCTACACACACTCACACACACATGCACACATACATATATAGACCACCCGTTCTTTTTTTTTTTTTAATTTTTTTTTTAACGTATATTTATTTTTGAGACAGAGAGAGACAGAACATGAACAGGGGAGGGTCAGAGAGAGGGAGACACAGAATCCGAAACAGGCTCTAGGCTCCGAGCTGTCAGCACAGAGCCCGACGCGGGGCTCGAACTCACGGACCGCGAGATCATGACCTGAGCCGAAGTCGGCCGCTTAACCGACTGAGCCACCCAGGCGCCCCTAGACCACCCGTTCTTAGAACTAGCAACAACACAACGTGATGTATCTCAAACACGGTTGGAATTGAATCAATGACATTTTCAGCCTAGAATCTATATCCTCTTCTTGGGTCCGCAAAGGAGAAGATTTTGAGGTAGGGATGTACAGAAGTCGTTTTTATGACAAACTAAAAACGAAACACAGGCTACCGGTGACTTGGAACTATTGGGGGGGGGGGAATAAAGTGGGGTTTTGCCTTGGTGGAGAGCTCAAATGATGAATAAAAACACCGTTTCTATTTATGGCCAAGATTAAAATTTAACCTCAAGGTTAAATTTAACAGTAAGCACGTTCATATATGGTTAATCATCGTTCTCACTTTGGTTACCCCTCGCATGTTAAAAGTACACGGCGTTGCTTACGCCAAACGGCATAATATATTGTTCATGATTTAAGTAGTGAGACACGGTTCCAGAACGAGAGAATCACAATAATGTTAAAACGCTGGGACAGAACATAGAAATACGGCTTACTTAACCACTGGTTACCGTTCCAGTTAATTCACAAATTGAAGGCATAAAACCAGGTTATATTTATCACACCAGTGGCCGTGGCCAATACCACCGGGAGGCTGCCAGAGCATTTCCCGTCTCTCAGCCCTTCAATTCTTAGAAAGGCTTATCTTTTCAGCTAAAATGCTGCATGTTTGGCATCAGCTCAAAGATAAACTGCTAGGGAAAGTCTGAGTTGAAACTTTAGCCAATGTGAATTGTATTCATAATTGCCAAAACAAACGACGCCCGGCCACTACTGCTAATGTCCCACCAATGGTCCCCCTCCCCGGCCCCCCCGCTCTGTTAATGAAAGACAAAAACAAAACGTCTTTCTCTGTCCCGCTAGTCATGACAAATCACCAGCCGCAAACCTGAGTTCTGGAATAACGGCCAAGCCCCCGGAAAAGGCTGACTCTGCAGTTCCGGGGCTCACGCATCCCAAACACAATCCTATAGTTCGGTAACGGAGAGAAGACCTACCTGAATGGTGAAGGGGGTGAGTTTCTTTTTGTTGATTGTTCTTTCATCAATTGTGTCTGGCACTGAGAGGTTGATCATTTTACTGAGAAAGAAACAATTAAATTAAAGAAAGCTGGCTTCCGAATGACAGAGTCCAGTAATACTGAATTTGAATTCTAGCAATACCAGAAGCACGTAAGACCACGATATAATTCGTGTGACCCAGTGTTTCGATATCAAATCAGTTATGCGATTTTGACTAGATTCACACTATCTATGGGAAAGGTTAATGTTCCTGAAATCATACTAATATACTGAGGCAGGCAATAAGGACCCCGCTTTATTCATGTACCTAACAAGCTGCGAAATCATCCTGGTTTCTTTAGCATATTAGGAAATTCTGGGTAGAAAGCCAAGGCAAATTCACCAGCAGTGCTTTGCTTTCTCAGCTGTGAAAATTGTCCCCACTATATAAATGACCATCTATACACTTCTGAGCTCATGTAATGTCGAAATTTCTATCTGACACTTGGTGGAACTCTATACTTTTAACTAAGTGGATGATAAAATGTTTTATACTCTGCTGTACCTGTTACACCCACTGTTGTATCAATGCTGGAGAAATTTCACCCAGGGAAGTGTCTAATATATTGATCAGACATCTGCAGTGAGCAGTTATTATTTATGAAAAACTGATTTGACTCATTTAGCATTCATTTAACAACTTCAGTGGAGCATAAAAAATACATTTCCTTAGGTCACCTCCACTTTATTTAAAGAAAGGAAGTTGAAAAACCAAATCCAAAGGAACAACAACAAATTCAAAGACTTGTAAACTTGACCCTGGCTATTTGTGTCTAATGAGAAATCAGCATTAACATTTTTTCCTAACAATTTTTATGCAACTGCCTTTTTTTGGGGTGGCCTTTAAAGATGTATTTCCGTAACTTTGTCATGTGTGTGTGTGTGTGTGTGTGTTTGTTTCCATATATTTAAATAAAAGATACTTTACTGCGATTCAGGCAAAACCAACCCCTAAATTATTATTTGAAAAATCTGAAGCTGTTGGTGAACTAGAAGCCTTGGGAAATGGTAGGAGGGAGGGGTGGCTCAGAAAGTATAAGGTAACCTTGCTCTTGAAAAGCTTATGGTCCAATTATAGAGACAAAATATATCGATATGAAAAGTTACCCAATAGTCCAAAAGAAGAACATTATGATGGCTCCCAAAGTACCACGAATATGCGCTTTAAGAATCCAGTGAAGGGAGAGACCACCGGAGGATTGGAATAGACCAAAAACTATCATGGTAAATGGATTTCCATAGGAGGAGACGATGGGAAGGGCATTCTTTTTTTTTTTTTTTTTTTTTTAGAATATGTTTATTTTGAGGTAGAGTGTGTGTGAACAGCGAAGGGACAGAGAGAGACAGGGAGAGACAGACAGAATCCCAAGCCGCCTCTGCACTGTCAGCACAGAGCCCGACGTGGGGCTTGATCTCACGAACCATGAGATCGTGACCTAAGCCAAAACCAAGAGTCAGATGCTTAACCAACTGAGCCACCAAGGCACCCCCATGGAAAGGCATTCTTAAAAAGGAGAATAAAAGGCAAAGCCACAGTTACAGTTATGAGCAGGATGTGTACGGGGAAGAGTAAGTATGGTTGCTGATGTAGCCATTCCCGCAGCCATTCACTCAGTGTCCCACGCTGGGTCCCTGAGTCATGGGGGTCTTGGGAGGTAAAGCTAGCAGGAGACTGAGGGAAGATGATGGGGTGCTTTGTGGGCCAACCGAAGGAATTAGGATTTGCTCCTGCCTACATTTTTTATGTCTTTTTTTTTTTTTGGCAGTTGAAATTTTTAAAAATGAAATCTCATGGTGAACTCTAATAAATAAAATACCGAAAGCAGAATTGCTCTGCCCAGAGCAGGGAAGAAGGGGTTTTAAATCTTGCCCATCCATCCTTCCCTTCAACTCCTGAGCTCACCTGGGATTGGCTATTCCAAGCCCTTTCTTTCATTAATACGGTGTCTTACAATGGCATTAGAAGCTGCTAAAGCAAGAGCTACAGAAATATTTCAAAGACACCATGAGGACCAACTGTTGTAGAGGCCTTCCGCAAACAGAATGCATTCCTCTTTTTCCAGGTGTCCTCAGCATTTGAATTGCGTGTTTGTACGTACCACTCAAAAGTCTCTGCATAAGGACTGGCACTGGGTTGCTTCAATCATCATGCTGCTATGCTGAATCTAGGTACTTTCAGATGAAGCCAAGTGGCATATGTTCCAAAAGTAATTGCTTTTGACCTTGTATTATTGTATCTCCACCTGTGTTTGTCTGTATACTGTGCATCCCTCCCCTCCAACCAAGCAACAGCAGCTTTACGTGTCTCGTTATAAGTTGCTTTTGAAATTAGTTTGCTTTCCGGGACCTGCCAAGTGCAAGTGCAGAAAGCATTTCAAGTCCCGCTGAGCGCCAAAGGACGCTGGCCTAGGATAAAGACAATCAACTGCCGGTATTCCAGAAAATTCCAGGAAGGTCTTAGAAACCAAGAAGGAAGCGTTATTTACCAAAGGACAATGCCATCTCCCACGGCACTGAAGAGATCATTTGTGTTTGGATTCATTGGGATAACATGTCGACAGTCGGGGTCATTTTCCAGGGCTTTGTTTATCCAGTTGACAAAGGCAAACTTCTCTTCCTCTGCAAGTAAATGATAAAAATGGCTTATTTGCAAAGTGAAAATCTGACATAAAATTATGTACATGGATCTCAGATTGCCATGCCCAGGAGAGCCATTGAGATGCTATCTGGTCCCTTATCTTATCATCTTACGTTGATTGACACTGAAAAATCTCAGTGACTTGGGGACCAGGCACAGGACCTCTATTCACTCCAAGTCATTAAACATACGGCAAGCAGATTTAATAATATCTAATTATTATATATTAGATATAATAGATATATAACATGTAACTATATTTGTAAACGTTAGAGATATATTTTATTTATATTTAGATACAATTTAAATATGAATGTGATCTAATGCTTACAGGATAAAACTCAGCGGCTGCCTTCAGCCCAGCCAATTTAAATGTGAGATGATCACAGATAATCCCTACAAAATCTTTGAGCTTCTGTATATAATTGTTATGAAATAAAATCCTGTGTGATATAATCTTTCTTTCTTATCAATAAAGCTGCCAGAAGTTGATTTCAGAAGTTTTAATGAAACCTCACGCTATGCCTTACAGCCCAGTACGGTGTTTCCCAAATTGTGTGTCACTGGAAACACAGAAGAATCCCGACACCAAAGTTCGAGTCTTCATTGTCTTGAATATTCATAATGCATATTTATGTGATTTCTGTATTTAAAAGTAAAAGGTTAAACACTGCCTTCACGATCACAAATGGTACTTAACCATGAACTTATCTTTAAGATCCACTAACGTGTTAAAGAACTCAGTTTGGGATTCGTTGGATTACTGTACCGTTTGAATTTTTAATAGTTTCCATTAGGGCTGTTGGATGGCAGCCTGTAAAATAAATACACAGCTTCCTTCCAAATCAGTAAAAACATAATATTCTTGACCCATCAGTGGGCATTGAGAATAATCATGAAGCGTGGAGGAGATACAAGCCTGAATAGTTCATTTTATCCAAAAGATTTATAAAGGAATTCTGGCAGCCTCAATGTATTATTTATTTACTTATTTATTTATTTAATTTTTTAAAATTTACATCCAAATTAGTTAGCATATAGTGCAACAACGATTTCAGGAGTAGATTCCTTAGTGCCCCTTCCCCATTTAGCCCAGCCCCCCTCCCACAGCCCCTCCAGTAACCCTCTGTTTGTTCTCCATGTTTATGACTCTGTGACATTTTGTCCCCCTCCCTGTTTTTATATTATTTTTGTTTCCCTTCCCTTATGTTCATCTGTTTTGTCTCTTAAAGTCCTCGTATGAGTGAAGTCATGTGACATTTGTCTTTCTCTGACTGACTGATTTCATTTAGCATAATACCCTCCAGCCTCAATGTATTTTTCTTTCAATATATGAAGTTTATTGTCAAATTGGTTTCCATTCAATGTATTTTTTCAATGCTGTTGAGATTACTTGGTATTGGACTCTACCTAGAACTAGGTTTGCTCCTCCTCCATCACGTCCCTGGAATTAGCCCGCCAACCACAGGCAAACAGGCAGCAGTCAATACACTCGCGTTGGCTTCTGTGTCGGTTTGCACCCCTTAGGTTTCACACCGAGTTTAGAAGGTGGAGCCCCAGAAGGCACGGATCCTTTCCATATGGCTCCCTCTCCCGCTACCCCCCAGTATCTCCTCGTGCCAGCACCCTCCCACTTCCGCTGGGACAGCGCACCTGAATACGAGTGCTGGGTGCCGACGCTGGACTGCTCCGAAGTACCACCGATCGCACAGATGCCTTCCTTCTTGTTGATCGCCTTCCTAAAGGTCTTGGCAACCTCTGTGCTTTTCAGGCCATGGAAAACCTGCAAAAATGGAATGTATCTTTAGAAACCCAATCTGTGATCAAGAGAATCCCAAAGGGAAGAATACGTAATAGTGAGGCGGGGAGGGTGGGAATCCATTTCTGGATATTTCTCAGGTTGAGGCTCTAAGCTTCAAACGCATCTCCGTGCGTCCTGCCTCATACCCACCTTGATAAACTCATCAAAGCTGATCCTCCCATCCTGGTCCAGATCACCTGTAGCCATCAGGTTTTCTGTAATTTCTCTCACTTTGTACCCAGGCAGAGGCAGGCAAGCAGCCTTGAACAAATCATTCAACTCGTTGCAGCTGATGTACCCATTGCCATCGGTATCTGCAAGGCAAGAGAGGACTTGAAGTTTCAGGGCAGTTCAGGAAACAGGATAAAGAGGTGGGGGAAGGCGAGACGGGAGGTGAGTGGGCTGGAGGGGCAATCATTCGGGGGTCGCAGCCTGACCCCATGCGAGAGTCAGAGTCTCGCAAGAGGCCTGTTTCTACCGGGGAGGGGCACTAGCGTCACTTCCAACATCCACGCGTCATAATGTCACAGCAGAGGTTCTGGCAACAGAATCTGAAGAGACTTTTACAGAAAGAGACGGAAAAATACATCACAAGCTTAGAGATACAAAGCCAGAGTATGGAATAGCAGAAAAGCAAAGGAAACCAAGGAAATCAGACCAGATAAGAATATGAGAAAAGCGGCAGGGGTGAGAGGGTCCATATTCCATGTTTTGATAGAGAAAGAAGCCATCTTCCTAAAGCAGATGTTTCAAAATTAAGTTCCCTCAGCTCCTCTAACCAATACCGCTGTATTCCTTTCACTTCCGCTATTTGGCTCATGTTACCGATTCACTGAATCTGTCCTGAAGCTACTCAGCAAAGAAGAGAATCATGTGACTCGAGCTGCAGGCCTGCTCACCAACTTTGGCAAAAGCTTCTCTGAGCTCCATCATTTCTTCATCGGACACTGATCCTCTGGCCATTTTTATTGCTTTCGGCAACAGATCTGAGGAAGGAGAAGAACATAAGGAATGACTTCCGTGCGTCTTAACCCTTAAAGTACCACAGTAAGCAGCAATTTCCATTTATCAAATGAAGAAAATATCCCTCCGTATCCGTCACGATTTATACATATCTTCCCCATATGTCTCCATATCTTCCCTTATTCTTAACCGTCCACGTGGCCTCCAATTGGCCCTCGCCACTCCCTCCTCTCCCTGGGTCTACAGACTGTTCCACATCAGGAGCCGGAGCTGATTCCCTCCCCCTTGAACCCGGGCTGACCCTGTGTCTGCTTTGACCATTGAGGAGGCAGCAGGAGCCATGTCTGGGACTGGAACCTTCTGGCTCCTTCCTTTGGGAATTCTCAGTCTTAGGATATTCCCTCTTGGAAACCAAGTGCCATGCTCTGAGATGTCCAACCCGTATGAAGAAGCCAACGAAGGACCAGGTACTCTGCTCACCTGTCCCTGCTGGGCTCCCAGCTGACAGCTAGCCTCAACTGCCAGGCACCAGAAATTCTACACGCGGATCTTGTACAATTACACACGGAGTAGGCCACTTTGGACATTCCGGCTAATTTGAGACCCTAGATGTCCACGGTCCCCCGTCAAATCACACAAAACAGAAAAACCACCCAGCTGTGCCCAGTGAACAGAATCGAGAGATACGGTAAAATGGCTGTTGTGGTAAATCACTAAGTCTTGGAGTCGTGTGCTGCATGGAAATACACAACTATAACACTTAACTTTTACATAAATGCCTTTTTTAGAGATGATGTCATGTTCACATTTACAATTAGTATGTTTGGCCAAGCCAACAGGTAACTTTTATAACTTCAAAGGGAGTTTTCAAAGTTCTCTCAATATTGAGGGAAAGGGGAAGGGAACCTGACCCTCTAATAATTCGTATGTGGGAATCTCAGGGACTTTCTAGGTGTTCTTGTTTTCGGAAAGGCTAGTCTTGCTGGGAAACTTAAATGCCAGCGCTGGAGTTAATTTCCCCTTCCCTGTGCTTTATTGCTGCCCTCTAGTGGGTAGAAAGAGAATGAAACAGAAAACGGATTATATTCTCCATGCCCCTAGCTAATCCACACCAGAATATTTCAAATTGCAGTTCCACTAAAGCTTGCTGGATTTCCTGGTGGTGAAGGGATAAGCAGGGTGGGAGTGCGGATGATGGGGTATTTTTACATGTAATTATAATTTGAGCATTTCAGTGAAGTTACTGATGTTTTGCAAATATGTTACATCTGTGAAATGCTGGGTGGCTCAGTCAGTTAAGCGTCTGACTCTTGATTTCAGCTCAGGTCATGATCTCATGGTTCATGGGACTGAGCCCAACATCCGGCTCTGCCGCGGACACTGTGGAGCCTGCTTGCGATTCTCTGTCTCTCTCTCTCCCTGCCCCTGCCCTGCTCTCTCTCTCTCTCAAAAATAAACAAACATTTAAAAAACATATTTCACATTTGTTACAGGATATTACTTTAAATGAATTTCCTTTTCTATGTTTTCACGGCATTTTATAGTGCTATACTTGTTCTCAGTGCCAACCAATCAACAACCACATAAAAAGGGAAGCAAGCACTTAGATCTATAGTTCAAAAATGCCTTACGCTCAATTTGGCTTATCCACCAACTTACTCTTTTGTTATGTACACATATTGGTGGCGTCAAACTTTGGTTTCCCCCCAAATCCTTTGTTAACAGAAGCTTTACATGTAGATTGAAGCAAACAAGACAAAATAACAACTCTGAGAGGCGTTGGCTGAAGAAATTCAAATGTTCCCCTGCCTCTACTATCCCACTTCCTGTGAGCTTATGTACCAGTAGGAACTCCAGGGAGCATGATTTGAAAGTCAAAGGCTTAGAGGTGCCTGGGTGGCTCAGTCGGTCAATCATCCCACTGGGGCTCAGGTCATGATCTCGAGGTCCGTGAGTTCAAGCCCCGTGTCGGGCTCTGGGCTGACAACTCAGGGCCTGGAGCCTGCTTCAGATTTGTGTCTTCCTCTCTCTCTGTCCCTCCCTTGATTATGCACACACACTCTCTCTCTCTCTCTCTCTTAAAAATAAACATTTAAAAAAGAAAATCAGAGAATTAGATACTGTTGCTATTTCAATTCCTCTAAAAATATGTTTTATTATCAATAATAATTTTATTAGTTGCCTCATGTATCTAAAAAGGTTCACTGGGTTCTCTGAAGGAAGGTAAAACTGCACAGAACTTAACTGTAATAAGCAAATATTTACACAGCACAATAACCCTCAGACACAGGCAATGGCTATCTGACTTTCTTGCCTTCCTCACTCCTCTCCTTTCCTTTTTTTCTCTGCCTCTCTCTGTCTCCCTCCCTTTTTTAAAATTTTTTTTTTCTTCCTTTCCTTCCATCCACTCATCCTCCCTTCCTCCATTCTTCCTTCCTTCTTCCTCCCTCACCAGGCCTTGTTCCAAAAACAATTTGAGCCAGCTTACAAAGTTACACCTAAGCGAAGAATTAAATGAATAAAATCATGTAATTATTAAGGAGAGCCACGCCTAGGTAAGACAGGATAATGGCAGGGGGGCTTTAATCCTTCAAGTCCACAGTTAAGACTGCATATTTTGCTAGAAGCAGGCTGAAAATCTAGTTCCAAGTTCTCTAGAAGCGAAAGCAAAAAGGGAAATGTCATCAGTTACATACTTCACTCCATCTCTAAGAGCCAAACAAACCAATGTTTTTTTAGGACCACAGAACTGAGGTCTCATAGCAATAACTTCACCCAGGAGAGGACACTTGTGAGGTGCAGTAAACACTAGCTTTGTGTTTATTATAATGTCCCTCAATGAAATCTGAAGGCATAAATATAGATATATATTCCCATTTTGTAGAACAGGAAACAGAAGCTCAGAGAAGTTAGGACACATATCTCAGATCACACAGCCAGGGAGAGGAACAGCCAGGATTCTAATTCTCAGTCTTTTCTCTTCCCTCATGCTGTCTACTCAGGTTCAATGCCTCCACACTTCTGCTAGACATTCAGTTTGTCCACCCATATGCTCACTCAGCAATTATTAACCATCTAATATATATACTCCATGGGAGATTTTAAAAAATCCGTAACGCAGAGAGCCCATCTAGGTATTCTAGCTTAGGAAGATTTTGCTTTCATGTGTGAGGGAAGCAAAGCTTCTGTGCTAAGAAATTCGTACATAACTTTGTACCCTTTTCTAAGTCCTTGTTGAGTAATTTGGCCTAGATTTCCTTTATGCCTTTACAAATATTCCATATACACATCAGGAGAAGGTTCTCCATCACATTTCCACAAGATCTTTGATAAAATCCAAGGGGCTTTAGACCTAGAGGTGGCTGGCCTTTCTTGTTCTTAGGTGTCTTAATTCACACTTCCTGGTTCATGGATGCTCATGGGGTTGTTATGAGATAAATTCATTCATTTACCAGTATTTTCTAAATGCCTGCTACAAGCCAGGTGCTGTTCTCATTTCAGGTGAGGCCTGTCTACACTGCCCTAGTTACCCGAAAAGCAGGGAACAATGTTAAAGGTAGAAGCTTGAACGGGATCTCTGAATCTGAACTTAACCCCATCCTTTGACATAAGCGTCTCAGACCGTCGAGCACTGTAAGGGGCTAGGGAGAAACACAAGTGAAGGCAAAAATGAGACTGCGTCTTAAGGGTCAAGAGCAGGGCCAAAGAAGCAACAAAAGAGTCATCGTATTAGATGAGAAAGAAAATCTCAAGACCACGGTGCAATGGAAAAGCTGAGAAAATGAATGGCATGGCCCGTTCAAATTAAAGACCGAGAAGGGGTGGGAGAAGCGTTATTTTAAAACCATGTGGTTTTTAAGCACCATTGCAAGTAGGTCAAGATGAAAAACCTGGGCATCTGGAGAACTGTATTTTTTCAAAGAGATTTATAAACGGGGAAGATCAACTTAGAGAAGCCGTAGAGTGAGACAGCCCTCACATTTTAAGGTTCCAAAATCCCTGAGTGGTTTGCGAGCCAGAGGAAAATTCCTTTAAAAGGTGCATTGGAGAAGCAACAGTCAACAGCCCGAGTTACTATGATGCTGCCTTGTGTGGGGGCCCCAACACAAATACACACCTGGAGAGGGTCTCTTGTTTTGTCAAAATGGGCAGTAAGTCTTGGAGACACAAGCCAACTCGTAGAGGCAGGAGGAGCTTAAGGAATAATTCATTACGACTCCTTCGTTCTCGAGATCAGAACACTAGAGTTTCACTGAGATTAAAGGCCATGTCTCTGTCCAAGTTCTAGGGTTCTAAATGTAGTTGCTGGTGAGCAGAGCGGGAGAAGGATGAAGGGACCATCAACAGGGCCTATTAAGGTCCATAGCTGAGAGGAGACCCTTTAAGTAATTGAACTGAACGTGCAAATGGCACCATGTTCACAAAGCCGAGGAGCAGGAAGAGGAGGTCGTTAACACCATGCAGATCAGACCATTTCTAAGAAGGGTATCGCTGGGGTTAGAATCAAATCTGAGGTACTTTACACAGTCTATTGATGCGTTTGCCTGGAAAAAATATACCCACTTCGTGCCCACTTGAAGGCACGGGTGGTATTAACATTTGTCAGATTCATAAGGATAGTAAGTTAGGGTTTCAGTTTGCAAATTGCTGGCCCCACACTGGCCACAGTCTCCAGAGAGGTCGCTGCAGGAATGGGATGGACTGAGGCATTTAGAGCCTGAAACGAGGGTTTGAGGAAAACACATTCCTTCCAGTTTCCACTCTACTGCTCCTGCGTTAAGTGGGGCCCCCCTTTCGTTGTTTCCAATTTTATTGGGAAATACTTGACATAACATCACTGTGTGAGTTTAAGGCGCACAGCAGGACGGTTTGATTGACATGTGATCAGAATAGGTTCAGCTAACACCCATTTTCTCATCCAGACGCAATAAAAAGCAAAGAAAGAGGAAAGAACACAGGGGGAAATTTTTTCTCCTTGGGAGGACAACTCTTAGGATTTACTGGCAACGATTCTCCTATATACCATACAGAAGGGCTAACTGCAGCCACAGGGTCGTATATCACATCCCTAGGACTTACTGATCTTCCAGCTGGAAGTTTGCATCTTTTGACCACCTTCCTTCAATTCCTCCTCCCCCACCACCTGCCTCTGGTAACCACAAGTCTGATCTCTTCTTCCATAAGCTTAGTTCTAGTTGTATGTATATATGTATTTTAAGATTCCACAAAAAGTGAGATCAGGCAGCATTTACCTTTCGCTGTCTGACTTCTTTCACTTAGCATAATGCCTTCAAGGTCCATCCACAGTGTCACAAATGGTCGGATTTCCTCCTTTCTATGGCTGAATGATATTCCATTGTATATACGTCACAACTTCTTTCTCCCTTATTAATGACGGCATCATCTAACTATGCCCTCCCAGAAACCATTTTAAGGTATCTCGCAAATCAGGGGTGAATTATGGAATCCTGTTTTATAATCACTGCCCAAATCATAAATCTAAGAGTACAGACTCCCACCATTCATCTAAGTCACATCCGGCTGCCAGTTTTTCTGTGAGCACTTAAATGTATTAAATCAATAGCTCTAAAATTCCAAGACATTTGGCCAAAGAAAGTACCCGTTGTTCACTTTTATAAGATTATTTCCAAAGTCCTAAGAATGCTAAATAACCTCCCAAATTGCAGAAGCCACAAAACCTGCTCATTTCTTTAGGTCAATGAGTTTTGAGTCTCTGCTTAGAGGAGGCTGGTATTTCCCAGGTCGGTAGTGAAAGAGAACTTCTGATAATGACTACTTAAGAATAAAAGCACCTAAACTCAAGTTCCCTAAAGTCTGAATACAGAAACTATTTGTGGGAGGTTGTTATAGAACACAGTGCTGTAGGATTTACAGAAAGAAATATAGTACATTCTCTAAAATAAATGCAACTGTGTAAGCTGAATTTTCTCTGAGGGGTTTCCTAACTGGTCATGAAAAGCAGCAGAAGGGATGAGGAAAGGTGACTGGCCTAGGGTGAGATGCCCGTGGGCTGCATTTACTTCTGAGAGGTGGTAATGATGTGCTGGTCAGTATTTCGGTTTGATATACTGATGCCCAGTTATATAACTGCCAGGATCAGGGAGGCATCTGTGACCCGGCATCACATTGCCAAGGGACTCTTTTTGAATGTGTCCTACTTTTCCTGCAACTTGACACAGTGGGTAAAATAAAACTGGAAACTCAGGACCCAGATTCCCAGCTTTGCCTCAATAATTTCAGGACAGCGCCAGGAGAAAGCTGTACAACTTCCGAATATGTGAATGAACAGTTAATAATCCAAAACAACACGTAATCGAGAACGTCACTCATATTGCAATCTTTAGTGCTAGACTATGCTCACTGAAGAGGAACATAAAACAGCTAAAACTCTGAAGCAAAATAACATACCCATAAGTTTTTAAGAAGCCATCATGATAAGCTTCTACGAGACAAAGAAGCAGGTTTGCTTCACACAACTCTGTCCTCTTCATGTTACAAAGTAGGGGATGTAACCACCAGTAATTTACTGTAAGTTCTCAGGACCATTTTCGGGACGTTCCAAAGCTTAACGTAAAGGATGATTCTGAAAATGTAGTTTAACAATGACTTTGTTTTTAAGAAGCCAGATAATTATAAACAGCGTCAAATACAGAGGACCATTTAGAGGAACTCTTATGAATTCTTTTTGTCAAGTCAAAATCTCCTTTAGATTGTCTTTCGTCCCCTCTCTCTCGATCTCTCTCTCCCTGCAGATACACTGATTTGCCTAAGGGCCTCCCCAGAGCACAGAACTGGGATCTCTACCACCTCTGCCCCCACGGTGCAGGAGTGGGTCAGGGGCACTGACCTGGTGGCTCTCTTCTCTAGCTCTCTCTCTCGGGTGGCCCGTGAACTCTCATGGGAAGCTGGCAGGCCAGGTCACTCTAACCCTGGTGAACGTGTTCTGGGGGCCTTTGTCGTCTGATCACAGTTGAGGGGCTTTGGAAGCCGTATATAACACAGCACACAGAGCCCGGCTCAGTTACCAACCAAGGAGTACCCATCTCCCCACTTCCCCATGCTGCCTTGCTTCTCCCCACTTCCTTCCTCCCCCAACACCCCGCCCCCACGCTGCCTTGCTTCTCTACCGAGCTGCTCACGGCCATGAAGGGTGTGACACAGTGGGTGCCCGGGTGGCTAGGTTGGTTAAACTTCTGACTCCTGATTTTAGCTCCAGTCATGATCTCATGGTTCATGGGATCAAGCCCCACATGGGGCTCTGCACTGATGGGGGGATTCTCTCTGCCCCTCCCTGCTTGTATTCTCTCGAAAAGAAAAGAAAAGAAAAGAAAAGAAAAGAAAAGAAAAGAGAAGGAAGGATGTGACACAGAACAAAACTCTTGCAAGCAAAGGGGATGCTCTAAGCTGGGGCTGGGGAGGCCCTCATTGCCTTGTCATCCCTCCCCTTCCCCGGGGTATATATAGGCAGTGACTCTCCTGGTGTTAACATCTTGAAAATCCCTTCATTCCACATTCTACCACAAGGACTTTAAGATCCAGACCCTTCCTTCTTGAAAGTTCAGGGAATCCTTGGGTTTTGTTTTTCAAAAAGCTGAATATTATTATGGACTGATAGATCACCCACTCTTCAGTTCAGTTACCTCAATATCAGACATCATTCATTCCTCGTTTGTTCATTCATCCGTACTTTCTCCTCACCTACTAGTCTGTGTGCAAAGCACTGCTCTCCTTGCTGGGCTATAAACGAGGGGGTCACAAAGCCTCAGGCTCTATGAAGCCCACAGTTACATGTCAGGTTTCAAATGTGACACAGAGACTATCGCTCACTTCTTGCAAAACGGTGAAATACGATGAGAAAAGCTCTGAAGATCAAAAATGGACAAGTGAAACAGGACCGCAAGGGGGAAAAAGAAGAGTAAGAAATTAACACAGAAACTTACCTAAACATACAAAGAGCAAACATCTTCACCAGCCATAAAATAAAGAGACCCAGATAATTTACACACTTGTACATCTCCAAGGAAACCACAACCAAAAACCTGGCAGAGACGGGAAGGAAATGTGGAGCTTGGGCTTGGGAGACCTAGGTTACTGCCCGTCCGTGTGATATCAGGCTCTGTTTGGCCTCCCTGGGCCTCCGTTTCCTCATCTGTAAGTTGAGAAACGGAATCCCTTCCGTGTGAAAAGTTCCCAAAGTCTACTCTCTGGCTGGTAAGCGTCTGCACCAGTTAGGGCCCGGAGAAGGTGTGCTTCAAAGGAGCCTAGAAATAGGGGCAGGGGTGATCAGGAGCTGGGGCTATCACCCTGGTGGGTCCCACTCTGCCCCTCCCGGCTCCTGCTCTTACCTCAGCGGCAGGGAGAGCTCTGGCCTCGTGCATTGCCCTCACTGAGCAAGGCAGATGCCCACTGCTCGGCCGCTCAGCGCAGAGCAGGGCAGTTGGCGAGCTGCACGTGGGATCTCCTTTCTGACATGCCTCCGTGTACAGCTCAAGGCACGCCGATCCAGTTTCCTCCCAGTTTCTAGGCAAGACAGTAGGCAAACTGTCCCAGAAAGAGAGCCATCTACTATTTTCTTAAAAATATCTGAATCATGAAACCCTACAACCTCTCCGATGTCTCAAATCGCTACCCTGTAACCTAAATCTTTTCTGATACGATGAAAGCTCTCTCTCTCTCTCTCTCTCTCTCTCTCAGGCTATTCTCAGGGAGGAATTAGAGAAGCTGCTCATTTCATAACGATTCTGTCACCTGCCTTTAACGACTGCCACCAGGCCTTTCAAAACAATTCTTTTAACCTGCTTTTGGGGGCTTGTCGTCCAAGTCTTTAACAGTTTTCTTTGCTATGGTCTGGGTCCAAGCCCACTTTCTTAAATGACAGAAGGATAACTGAGACACAGAAGGTGGCAGTGAAGGGACCGCAGAGATGACCTATCTGGCCATGTTCCTCCCGCCACAGAGGAGAGAAATGACACCCAAGTTAAGGGATGCTCCCTGGCCCCACCCTGCCAGCCACCAGCTCTGCCTAGGGTGGCAGGTCTCTGCCTAGGGTGGCACAGGTCTCTGCCTAGGGTGGCACAGCCCGGGGCTGGGCCTCCAAGCTGTCTTATAAACCCTGCTGGCCACTGTGATGCCTGGCGGTGGGGTCTCCAGATAACTACGTGCCTGACTCTGAGAGGACAGGAAAGGAACTGTGGAGACAGCAGTGGCCGAAAGGAGGGTAAAACCGGCCAGGATGCTCTAAGCCAGTGAACCAGGAGCACAGAGGAAATAACAAGGAACGGGTGCTAGAGTTCACCTGGATGTAATCTGCATATCACCATCTGGACTATGAAAACCCTCTGGGAATTCTAAATATCTGCTACTAAACAAATGTATACATCTGTGCATGTCTTGATTTCCTTATTTTGAGAGAGTCAGAGACGGCGTGAGCGGGGCAGGGGCAGAGACAGAGGAAAAGAGAGGGAAAATCCCAAGCAGGCTCCATGCTGCCAGTGCACAGTCCGATGGGCGGCTCCATCCCACGAACCGGAAGATTGTGACCTGAGCCGAAACCAAGAGTCGAACGCTTAACTGACTGAGCCACCCGGGTGCCCCCACATTTCCTCTTTCGGTAAATATCTGCCAAATACCTACTATATGCCAGGTCCTGGGCTAGATGCTGGCAACACAAAGGTAAGATGTGGCCGTGGCCTGGTTCGTAGGGAAGAGAGACACCAGTCACTAGAATACAGGGGGCAATTTAGAGCCATAGGAAGTGGGGAAATGGCTCTCTCCCGGAGAGCCAGGCACGGTTCCCACAGGAAGTGACAGGTGACCTGGAATTCCACAGATGAGAAAATGCTTAGAGTTCAGTCAGTCTTTTTTCTTATTCATGCCGGATGATTATGGATTAATCTCCACTTTTGTTGGAGTCCAAGAAAACAATGGCTAAAAGACAAATGAGAAGGCCAGGTAATGTTTACTGAGTGCTTCTTCAACGCTAAGTGTTTTATATGCATTTACCTCGAGCCACAGTCCTAGGGAACACTGTTATGATTTGCTCTTCAGAGACGAGGGAACTGAGATTATAATAACTGGCCCAGGGTCACCTTGCTGTGAACTAGGGAAGCCTCAGGCTGGCACAGAGCCTGGGGGTCGGTTGAGGCACCCTACACCCCACTACAGGCCAACACGATGTAGGTCTTCCTGGAGGCAGCTTTCCTCGTATCTGGGGTCACTGGATTTCTGTACCTTAAGGTTCTCTGCTCTCCTTCGGGGTTACTCAGCTCTGACCTCGAGTTCACTGGGGATACACACGCTTGGCAAGGTTTTACCTATGGCTAAAACCTTCCCGGGCTCTTTGGAGAAGTTCCCTTCAGTTCCTCAACATCTTCAGGGGAGAGTTAGGAGCAAGAACACCGCCAGGGTGACCATGCCCATTCCTGCCTGTGCCTCCTGTCTCTGCGGGACAAGGGGTGCTCTTCCTTAGCAGCCCCACACCTGTCATCCCATCACATTGAATAAAGCCCTGGCCTTCTTCTAGGGCTGGAGATGCAACGATGAATAGCAAAGAATCCTTGCTCTTGAAGGACACACAATCCTGTGAAGGAAAGTGCCGACTGCCACTTAGAGGCCACGCTGACCTTCACGTTCTAACTGTGTTATTATCACGGCGCTGTGGGAGCAGAGAGGGAGAAGCACTTAACTCTGCCCCAGAGGAGAAGGGAGACGTCTCCAAAGAAGGCAATATTAACTTTCCTTGAGCTACATCTCAAAGAACCAGTTGGAATTTTCCAAAAAGACAAAATGGAGAGTGGCACTCCATTTCTCCACACCGTGGTCCCCATTATCCACAGGGGCTATGTTCCAAGACGCCCAGCGGATGCCTGCGACCACGGGTAGTACCAAATCTAATAAATACTATGTTTTCCCTTATACATACACAACTATGACAAAGTGCAATTTATAAATTAGGCACAGTAAGAAACCAACGATAATTAATAAAACAGAACAATTCTCACAATATTCTGCAATAAAAGTTATGTGAATGTGGTCTCACTCTCAGAATATTTTTTTGTACTGTACTCACCCTTCTTGTGATGATGTGAGATGATAAAATGCCTACGTGGTGACATGAGGTGAGGTGAATGATGTAGGTGGTGGGACGTAGCATTGGGCTACTGTTGACCTTTTACCTTCTGATAAAATGTCAGGAGGAGGATATTTTGCTTCTGGAACGCGGTTGACCGCGGGTAACTGAAACCGTGGAAAGCGAAGCCGTGGATATGGGGGGGGACTACTGTATAGGGGAAAATAGCCCTGCAAAGGGAGGAGTCAAGCAAGAGAAGGTCACCAAGGAAGCCGTTGGGGGTTTAGTATGACTGGCCCAGGAGGCAGCCCCTAGAAGAGTTTGGGGAAGTGCCAATGTGGTTGCCTTCCTCACCAGCTCTTGTTTCCAGAAGAAAAAGCCTGGTGATCTAGGCTCTCCCTGCTATCTTCAGCCACGATGCTGACGACATCTCCTTTAGGTCATACAAATACTCCGCAGCTTCCTAATGCAACAAAACCACTGTGTCTAGAGGCCATTTTGGGTTCGTTTATATGGACAGAGATTCCTCCTTCTATCGCCATCTCCCATGTAGAAAATACAGCCCTACAAAGTGAGGAAGGAACTGGATATGTTAGAAAATGGGAAATGGGGCCCTGAAAAGTGAAGTTACTCCCCAAAGTCTCAAAGTGAGTCAGTGATTGGTCTGAAAAGCGAAGGAGAGCCTTGAGAATTGTCGTTTGGTTTAGCCAAGGTATGGGAAAAACAGAAGTCAACTAAACACTTAAACAACGTAACAGATTAAAAAAAAAAACAAACCTAGGGATGCAAAATCCATGAAATGTACTTTATACCTCGGAGATGTCGATGGAGAGGAAAACAAGGGGAGAAGTTTCTTCAACCACGTCTTTCAGGAATGGCCTAGGCTCCACAGTTTACAGCCTCACCTATTTCAACAACACAAGCTGCCTTTCTCCTAGTCCAAGCCAGCAAAAATCCATTTCAGGCATCCAAAATCCTCATCCAAATGCTAATGATCCTGTCTTCCTTTGTGAAATTACATATACAATTGTATATCGATAATAAAGTAGGAAGCAGCGTGGTATGGTGAAAAGATGATGAGTTTTCTATGCAACTGCTTCTTGCTATGTGTTTTTGTACACATTCCTTAAACTAAAAAAAAAAAAAAAAATTTTAACATTTCTTTCTTTCTGAGAGACAGAGCACGAGCAGGGCAGGGGCAGAGAGAGAGACACACACACAGAATCCGAAGCAGGCTCCAGGCTCTGCGCCGACAGGCTGACAGATGCAAGCCTGACACGGGGCTTGAACCCATGGACCACAAGATCATGACCTGAGCTGAAGTCGGACGCTTAACCGACGGAGCCACCCAGGTGGCCCTCCTTAAATTTTTTTTTAAGTTTATTTATTTTGAGAGAGAGAGAGAGAGGGAGATTGAGCACATGCGTGTGAGTCAGGAAGGGGCACAGAGTGAAGGAGAGAGAATTCCAAGCAGGCTCCAAACCCAGCATGAGCCTGGCATGAGGCTGGAACTCATGAACTTTGAGATCATGACCTGAGCTGAAATCAAGAGTTGGACGCCTAACTGACTAAGCCAATTAGGTGCTCCTTAAATTTTCTGAGCCTCAGTTTCTTCATATGTAAAAAAGCGATATTAGTAATGCAATTTACAGTGCTCACTCCATAGGGTTGTATTAGAATTAAATGAGACAGAGGATTTAAATTGTATACAACAGTGCTTAATGAAGGAAGGAAAGAAGAAAGCAAGGAAGAAATGAGTGGGGAAATAAAAAAAGAAGTTTCACAAAATCATCTTGGGGAATAAACGCAATTTCCACCATAAATTGTATCAAGTATTATGTAGAGTCACCACCTACAATCCACACTTAATTGTATGTATGTTATATGTAGGTCTGTGTGTATGTAAATCTATATTTCACATCTGTTTTCTACCTTCAAATGGTCTTAGTGTGGCTCATTTTGGTTCTTTTAGCGCATTTCTCATACAGAGTTCTTGAAGTCAGTTGCAAAAGGTATTGCAGAAGTGCTAACTGACATAACCAGAAGTCAACAGCATTGGTATTGGCTGATCTGAGGTTGAGTGGTCAAGGGGCTTAGTCTTGCCTGAAATACTGACGGTGGAAAGTACCTTCTAACAGTTGAGGAAGTGTGGCCAGAGTGGGAAAATGTACAGCAATCTTAAGAAAAGCCTGACCACATCTCCATGAGTCACCAAAAGAAATGAGATCTATGAGTATCTGTGATGGGGACCATCGGGCAATGTCTCCTTAATCGCAGGTGTCCAGGGGACGGATTCTGTGAGTTTGTGCCCTACTTCTGTCTGCTCTCCACTCCCTCATTGTCTAGGCATTTTCTCTATGATTGTTGGAGCTGGAAAAATACCAAGACAATACGCAGCACACATTTGTATGTTCGCAATTACAACGGAAGCTTCTATTTATTCTTAACAATGTGACCTCATTTTCTATAGGCTCATTGGGGTCGTTGTTCTAGAATCTCTAATGACAAACTCATTCTCAAAAAAAAAAAAAAATGAGGACTAACAGATACATGGAGGCAGGAAGTTTGTATTAATTTGACGGGCTATACATATCTTCAGTCTGTTGGAAGCCACAGTTTGGTTGGCAAATATTTACCGATACCAATTTATACTGGGATATGTGATACATCTCATTTCTTGTGTCAAAATTTTAAATCACCTTTAAGAAACTGTGACTATAAAATGGGAAAGAGGCAGGGTGTAAATCTTGGTTCTGGCACTTAACTGGCTCTGGGACCTTGGACTTAATCCTCCACGAACCTCAGTTTGGTCATCTGTTAGAAGAATATGACGATATCAACCTTATGCATCTTTTGTCTTGAAATGTAAGAGTAAACATATGTCAAGTGTTCAGCACAACGCCCAGCAAATGGCGAGGGCTCGGTCAGTCCATAGTGATGATGAGTGTCGTGGAGTGACTGTGCAGACAGACTGATGGCATGGGGAAATGGGAAAGGAAAATGACCCCAAGAACAGTTCTAGGAAACAGACAGTGCTTTCTCTTATTTTATAGATGAGGAAACTGAGACTTGCTCAGGCTCCACACTTAGTAAAAGACCAAAATACGAATCTGAATTTGCCTCCAAATTTGCTCTGTCTTCTGAATATCATACCTATTTGTTTCATGCACAGAAATTACAGACAGTCAGACTCACAAACTTTAAAAAACTAAGATGATATACAATATTAAATACATTCTATATTGTATACTTTATATATGATCGGACAGATTAAGTATCCCAATTGCCTTTACTCTGTTGTCAGAGGAAAGAAACAAAGGATCAAGGATATGTTGATGAAAAGACTTCATCTGAAAGACAACAAGGGAAGGGAAAAATCTGAAAAATTTCTCAAAGGTGACCATAATATTCTATCTTTCCAAAGGGATTTTTTTTTTAATGTTTACAAAGCATTGGAAATGACAAGGAAAGTTCATTTCACATTGTCAAGATGAAGAAGGGGGGCGTAACAGCATAGGCGTTGCTCATTTTTTTTCTTACTTTCACTTTGCATGTATCGCCCAGATTTCTCCCCTAAGGACCCCCCACCCCCACCCAGTGAAAATAACGTGGGCTGATGATGTCAAGGAGGTGTAGAGGACCCACATTTTAAAATGTTACACCAGAGATGAACAAAGATGCAATTCTAATTCTAAATTTTGTGGGAGAAAAGGAAGAAGATGCAAATTTTATACACATACATTTGTACACTTCTTTACTTCATATATTTGGGTACACAGCTTAGATAAATTTCGGTACTGACTACCCGACTGAGGGATCAACATGCAGGGTGTTGTTTAAATGCAAAGTAATTATTCCATTAATTCACTTCCCCCCTGAAAGTACAACCAGAGAAAAAAGGAAAACAAATTATCCGGAGATTGCAATTCACATGCATAATTAATTTGCCTGCAGAATTCGGTGTCTTGGCTTTTCTGCCTGTGGAGAACATAATCTCTTTTCCATTTTCGTTCAGCCACTCAGAAAGATGTGTGCGTGTGTGTGTGTGTGTGTGTGTGTGTGTGTGTGTGTGAGAGAGAGAGAGAGAGAGAGAGACAGAGACAGAGACAGAGTCAGAGACAGACAGAGACAGATAAGACAGATAAGGCAGAGAGCATCCACTGGCTATGTAACTGCTGCTGGACTAAAACACGAATCAATGCTGCAACCACAGGACTGTGGCTGTGTGAGTTCCTCAATTTAACATTGCAGCTTTTCCTTCCACCAGAAAAAACCCAATGACCATATTTGAGAAACAAGCCTCCTTATAACTTATAAATGGGGCTGACACACAGGCGTGGCTCTGAAGTCGAGCAAAACTCATTTTAAGCCCCTAAGTGGGTCACTTTTTACGTCTATTTTTCAACTCACAATTAAAACAATCTTGCATTCTTTCACAGTTTTTAGGACACCTATGTTTGGCCACGACTGTACAATTAGAGATATGGGTGTTCCAGTGTAAATACTAAATTGTCTAATTTATTTGTGTCTATCAGTCACAACAGTCAAAAATGTGAATAAAACTTGACCGAAAGTATTCTAACCTTTTAAGACTGAAAACTTTTCAAAGCTTTTGAGGATAGAAATCATATTTTGTGACCCATGCAGAGATCGATAAATGGGTAAAAACTAAATAGTCAAGTGCAGAGAGGTGCTGGGTAGATACTGATGGTGATGGTGATGAAGGAGAAGGAGAAGGAAAAGAAGAAGAAAAGGAAGAGGAGGAATCTGTTTGATAAAAGCAATTGGAATACAGATCCTTTTATTTGGGATAAATTATCATTATTTGAGCTCAACTCCAGAGCTTAGGTACAAATAAGCCCCATGGTCTGCTGCCTGTTTATTCCAGGAGAATATTATTTCTCCTGGAATTCAGCAGTTATATAAAAAACTGATTCAAATGTAGAAAATTAAAGTAATAAACCATCTGAATGGATTGACTTTCTTCACATATGAAGATAACACCAGTAACTACCTCACAGGATCGTAGGGATGACTAAATATATCAGTATTGGCTAAAACACAAAAAAATACTCAGTCCCGAGTGAGTAGTACCCGAGTGTTAGCTATCATTATTAGGGTGGTAAATTGAAATTCTTTCTTCCCCGCTCTATTGCTTGCTGTAGGTTACAAGATGAAGCGATGATGAAATTACTGGGAAGACTGATGTAATCACTGAAACTTGGCAAACCCAAAACAATGGGGACAGTCAATAGTTTAAGGAAATGGACTCAGAAGGGAACTGAGGAAAGCCACGGGAGATGCCATCTGGGAGCAGCTGTAGGGAGATGCCCCTAAAAATGTGAACGTCTAATCTGGTGGCAACTTCTCAGAACTTCAAAATGAAAACAGCGTGAAACATGGACGCTTTTGATGTAAGTGCCTTGCCATCTGGCAAAACAGGGAAACTTGCAACTCTTGGAATCTGTTGACACTGGTTAGTTTGACATTTCGGTGGAGCTCTAATGCTAATGTTTATTATGCCCGCAGGGCTCAATATGTAGATGGCATAGCATCATTTTGGTTGGTGGTTTCTGTGAGTTGGGAAACTAGCTGACAAAAAGCCCTAAAGAAACAATTAGACTACTATAAATAATGTTACTCTGCCACAAAATCTATTAATCATAAAGTCTGGTGCCTTTACAATCTTGCTTTATAAATTTTGACTCTTTGTTAATGGAATCTTATGAGCAAGTTTGTTAATTTTATTTCACCTAGACTGATATCAAAATGTGTTTGCCCTCTCTCCTCTATATATGGAGGGTCTTTATTCTACAAGTAATGAGAAGTTGACTTGAGAACTTTCTAGAATAATCCAAAGTAAGCAAAAGTTACTAATATCTGTTCTTAGGTTCTCTGTCATCAAAGAAGCCCATTATCAAGTACAATAGTTTCAGTAAGTGTAGCTAAGTTTGAGGTCATTGACTGTGTTTAGGCCAAAATAATAAGATTGTAATTTTGTCTGTTTGTGATGGTCATTGGGAAATTTCCTAAATACCTTGAACTCAATGTCCATTCAGTGCTTTGAGGCTAAAATGAAGAATAGTGCTTTGGCAAAGAGGAAGCACGGTAGAATGCAAAATACCGTATGATCACTATATCTTCTTTCACAGCCATCACTGTGAGGAACTCAGTAAATAATAAGTTCATAAGTGAAATCAAAGAAAAGACCTCCATGCATCTCTAAGTAGCTGAGAGAAAATACGTGTGACAAATTTTCAATTCAATAAATATCATTAGTGCTGACCACGTGCTAGGAGAGCTAAGAAGGAGCTCAGGCTGTCAAACAAGGAATTGAAACTCAAGCAATTATGCTTACTGCTATACTTACTCTAAGATCAAAACGTTAAACAGACACACACACAGAAGAAACTGTTTGTGGGGCAAGGAAGATGGCCGAAGGGTTCCATAGGGAAGACTTCCAAAAGGACTCGTTTCTTGAAGTGAGTCTTGAAAACTGACTGTAAGTTTTATAAATAAGAAAGCAATCAGAGCAACAGTTGGAGCAAAAAGAAGTGAAAGCATGGAACTTTCTGGCGGCTTGTGGTCTTGTGCACCCAGAACATGGGCAAATGAGGGGGGGGGTGAGAGGATGGAGGGCAGCCAGAGCAGAAGGAAGTGACAAGAAATAAGGTTGGGGAAGTGGTTGAGGCAAGTTTGTGAAGGCGTACAATTCTTTGGTAAAATTATACATTAATTAAAAGAGGATACTTCTTCATTCTCTAAAAGAGGATTCTGCACTCATTACATCAAACCCACAACGGTATCTCTTACTTATAAAGACAAAAAAAGCTTCTGGGTTTATTGCAAATTTTTTTCTTCTCTCTTTCTCCCCCTCTTTCCTTTAAAATTATGAGCACCAAGGTCTCCTCAGTCAGCTTCAGAAATAAAAGCTTCTAATGATCTACATCTGGGAAAAAAATATGCTGGTGTGGAAGAAGGGATCTAGAAG
Organism: Panthera uncia; assembly: GCF_023721935.1. Lineage (NCBI taxonomy): Eukaryota > Metazoa > Chordata > Mammalia > Carnivora > Felidae > Panthera > Panthera uncia. The sequence continues at coordinate 23,618,993 of NW_026057576.1, read as the reverse complement.
AGACAGATGCTTATAGAGAAGCAATATGGAGCTGGAAATCATGACTATCTAACATCCCTCGACCCCTCCAATAACCCAGTGACAGTGGGCCAGTTGCTTCCACGGTGAGCCCCCCCCCCCGCCTCATGTCTAAAGGCATTATGTGAGATAATGCTTAAGGAGTGGCTACATGTTGTAAGTAGGTATAAATATTATAATATAATAATATTGTTATTACTTGTCCTCTCTAAGTAGGTCGTATTTGAATGGGACTTTACTTGTTGGCCTCCCTTCCTCACAGGGACCAGAAGAAGGTTTATAAATGGTATTAAAATACTGAAATTGTTTCCCAAATTACTGATTGTTTCAAGGCATACTTTGTAAGTTAAAGGAAATAAAATTTTAAATGTGACCAAGAAAAGCATCCTTCAGATAGCTAATGAAATGTCCCACCATAACAGTGCTTGATCAATGGGTAAGACCCAGAAGATTCTTCCCTGATGCTACTGGGGGTGAGCTAGACAGAAGAGAAATGGATATTTTATAGCGTATCAGGTTGACACTTTAACAGTCTAAACTTGATTTAAATCAAGAGACTTTTTTCTCTACTTTGAATTAACTTTTTCATATTCCATTTTATTTCCTTCCAAAGTAAGGAAAAGACTGACATACCTTCACACTCTAATTTATTTCATTCTCATTAATATCTTTACTGGAAAGAAGATAGAGCATTTTTTTAATTTGTTCTTTTCTGGGGCTCAGGTCCTCCTCCCCCAATTCCACATTTTTGCTAGTTTAAAACCACTCACGAGAGATGTGTAAATATCGATGCCCACATTTTGCAACTTTCAGAAATTCACATTTATAGGTAAATGGCTAATTCCATTCAAATTTGCCTGTGCAGATGGTTCTTTGAAATGTTTTATTTAATAGAAACCAATTATGATAAATTTATGTAAATTCAAAACTAAGACACGCGAATAAACCAGCGTTGTTGACTGATAGGTTTTTTTTTTTTTTAAGTTGCCCTGGGGAACTAACTTGAAAAAGTGAGTTGCTATCCTTGAATAAGAAAAATTGGGTTTTGATAAGTACCCTGATAAATTAAGCCATTTCCAGTCTGAATGGCTTTTATGTTTATCATCTGTCAATGGTTGTTAATACTGTTGGATAATGATAATTAAATGAATGCCGACGCTACAAGATTTAAAGTCTATGTTTCAACAGAGCTTCTGGAGTAAATATTCCATGTCGACTTTATCAGAATTTCTGATGTAGACAGAAGCCTTTCATCCAGAATTTAACGGCCATTTGTTTGGTCATCAGCCTAAGCAATAGTTCAAACAATTCTGCAAAAACAGTACAATTAAGCCACGCAAATTGCTTTTATTTTTAGAGAGTAAATGAAGAAAAGGCGCCTCCGATTCCTTGTGGTTATTAGACATACCCATTAAAACCACTGGCACCAAAATCACTCAAATAACCAGTAACACACTCAGCAACATATGACTCAAGACGTTAATACATCCACTCAAATGCTGTAAAGAAACTTTTTAGAAAAACAGAACCACGGGAGCTAAAATTAAACTACTCCCACCAGGCCAATGAGCAGCACAATCTAAATGATCAATACCCACTTTCCTGAAAACATTTTAAAGTAGATCAAATCACAGTAAATAGCGTCCCCGAGATAAAGCAAGAGAAATAAATCAAAACATGGTTTGGTTTGAAAGGGGGGAAAAAAAAGGGGGGCACCTGGGTGGCTCATTTCGTTGGGCATCCAAATTCGGCTCAGGTCAAGGTCTCACTGCTCTTGAGTTCGAGCCCTGCGTTGGGCTCTGTGCTGACAGCTCAGAGCCTGGAGCCTGCTTCAGATTCTGTCTCCCTCTCTCTCTGCACCCACCCCCACTCATGCTCTGTCTCTGTCTCTGTCTCTCTCTCTCAAAAATGAATAAACATAAAAAAATAAAAATAAAGTAAAAGGGAAAAAAGAATCCTGGTTTTGGGGGTGCTAACTATGGATAACTAGAGAAGAAGCCACCCCACAGAACTGAGGGGTCCGACTCTGGACAGCCACATGGGGTGGCTACAGCTTGGCTGGGCAGTTAAACGGTGACATGGTTCACAGAGGGCTCGGGTGACAGGTGCTCAGATCTCAGTCCCCTGAAGGCAAAACCCACAACCCACAGAAACAGAGCCGCCCAACCAGGAAAAACATCATGAGCACTTAGAAATGACAAAAAGACATTAAGAAATTTTACCTTGTTGAAAAACTGTCCTCAGTGGTACTGGCGTGTGACCAGAAACCCCCTCCTTTCTGATCTGCAGAACAACTTTGTCAAACCCGGGTACGCGGTCACAAGGCAGGAAGTGACTAGAGTGACAAATCATCAGGCAGGAAAGAAATAGATTTTGTCTTTATAAGGACATTTTACCTAACTTTTTTTTTTTTTTCTCATGTCTCCTCCCCCACAAGAAATCACCTGACAGAACAGGTCACACTGAAATTCAGAAACGTCTTACCACTTCCTTTTTATAAGCATTTTTCTCTTCCCTTCCCTTTCTTTCTTCTCTGTCTCCTAAGCTCTGGGCTACTTAAACCTGTCTGATTTCAGATAACAAGGCAAGGTCAGCCTGCTACCTTTACTACTTGCTCTGACCCCACTTGCAAATGCAAAGCCCAGGTGCCTGGCTACTTAAGAGCAAAGACAAACAAATGATTCGTTTTGAGTGAAGTAGCCAAGGGAGAAGGTGGAAATCCACCTGAAACAAACTAAAAGGGATTTCTTTGGGAAAGCTCCGCCCTGGCCGAAACCTAACCTCTCTGAAGTGTCCCTGAACACCGATCTTATTGGAGCAAACAAAACAAAATGGTCTCTTTAAGGGGAAGGGCCTAAAAAGAATGGCCACTATATTATTTACTCACTTTTATTTATAGAACATCTATGTGCTAGGGATCTCTTTAACCCAATTAAAGATTTCAATTATTTAGACGTTTCCTATAAAGAGCACCAGTGGACGACACAGGCAGCTGCTGTAGTTAAATAGGTAGCTGAATTCCTTCTTACTGACCAGATTTATTTTTTGAATGCACGGTTTATAATGTTAGCAAGTAATTAAAAAAAAAAGGCTCTATTCTATGTGCAAACCCTGGATGCTTGTCTTGAGGGCAAATTCCCATTGTCCAAAGTAAGTGCTCGAGTGCTCATGGCCTCACAGAGGCTGTGAAGGTTGTGTAGTGCCCTGAGTAATGTTAACTAAGTATAATCTCCACATTTGCCCCAAACTGTGTATGGCTCCAGCGGTCAGCTACTGAGGAATGAAGATATACAGCGGTGCTTTAGTCTGACAGTGAGTTGACCATGCTTGATCATTCTACATGCTTCTGTAGTTGCTAGGAGCCTGGAATCCCCCCAGTGGGCACTCTGGTCGGGGAGCTGCTCTTATGCACCTTTTGCTTCTTTGAGGTCTCCTCTAGAAAGTTCCTGCTTCCAACCTCAAATGTTAAACCAAGCTGTTTCTAGTTTATCTACTTCATTGGCCAGTGATGGGGCAACTTCTTGGTCAGAACCACACAGAGGCCATCTTGAAGAAGAGCATGGGCAGAGTAATGGGAAGAGATGGTGGAGATTCGGTCCATTTGAGAAGTGGTTAACCTCCAGAGAACTACCAGCCCTCCAGTGACTTCCAAGGAAGACTGGGAGGGCGAATCAGACCCTGTTTGCTCCGTTCCATCATTACTCCCAAGTAAGAGATTGCAGAGGGATTTCAAGAAGCAACTAAATTCCTCTGGGACACCAAGGAAACACCTACGCACCACTGTGACAGTACCCGTCACGCTACAAAGCAGCTGGCGGTTCCTACTCTGGTAGGAATAATCACCATTCTGAGCCCCGCAGCAGGATTCTCTAGATAGTGTCCTGATGGTTTAAGGATGAAAACCATGTGAAACGTGGATCCCTCTAATCTGGTTCTACGTCCCAGGTTGGTCTGACGAATGGAATAAGAACACCCCCGCAGGAACATGTCAGAAAGGGAAGGAGAGACTCCTTTCGTTTACCTGGGAGGAGGAAAGGGGCAGCATCCTGTGTCTACCGGTGCCTGGTCATCGGAGACCTGAGGAATCTGTAAGGAAGAGCCATCTGTTAGGAGAAGGGGCGAAAGGGCTGTGAAACACCGAGGCAGGTGTAGATGTGGGGCAGGGCGGACGCGTGAGGACGGTGAATCACATACGGTTATGACTGGCAGTCAGATGAAGGATTTAGGGTTCCAGACAGCATCTAGATTCTAGAAGATGAAAGCCATTGAATTGTGCCGCTTAACCAGCGGGGCGAGGGAGGAGTCTTCTCTAGCAGGAGCTCAACTTGGGCTCCACCTTGGCCGCCCACCAGCACCTCACCCACATCCTGGACTGCTCCCTCCAGAGTAATCTCTTTATCTGCCTCCCAGGGGCGTGTCTACCCAGATACAGGCAGCTGTTTAGACGTGACATCCAGGCTTCTTCAGAGGGCAGGATTTTATCACTGTCGGTGTTGAGAATTGCTGGGGCATCACGGCCAACATGCATCAAACGGGACTTCCCGTTTTATTACTATTTCTCTGTTCTCTACAGACCACGCGCTTCGGGTGGCCCACACCCAGAGAGGACCCGTCCCACCCGCCACCCTCCACAGTGCCACGTCTGCCACTTCTTGGCTGGCCCATCCTTTGCCTTCTCTCTACCCCTACTGCCCTCCCCTACTCCTCCCCCCAGCCCCCCACCCCCAGCCCTGGGCTGCTCAGAATCCCGCAGCCTCAGTCTCTAATTCCACCTCAGCCGCTATTCTGCTGCCATTGTGTGCTGTTGAAGTCACAGAAACACAGACGTAGAAGGCTATGAATTCAAGCTGCCTGCCTTCAAATTCCTTCTCAGAAATACTTTTGCTCGGTTGCATTAGCTTCCTGAGAGCAGGCAGTTCCCAACCTGGGGTCCCTGGACCTCGAAAATTATTATGCACAATTTGTGCGTATGTTTTTTTCCTGGGTTCATCGTATTCTTTACTGTAATGTTAAAGAGATCACGGGAGGTGCCTGGGTGGCTCAGTCAGTTGAGCGTCTGACTTCGGCTCACGTCATGATCTGGTGATTCTTGAGTTCAAGCCCCACATCGGGCTCTCTGCTGTGGGTGTGGAGCCTGCTTCAGATCCTCTGTCCCCTTCTCTCTCTGCTCCTCCCCTGCTTGTGCGCTCTTTCAAAAATGAACATTAAAAAAAAAAAAAAAAAACAGATCACAGACCCCAAAAGTTTGGCATTTATTCCAAATTCTCTCCTCTTACCTCGATCTCCCACTCCAGCCTCCAGCATCCTCTCCTGCCCCTTATTTACTGAGATGATTCAAGTCATCCGGCCTGAGCTTCCTCATCTAGCCTCCTCTGCTCTTACAAGATCCACTTTTCCCTTCTCTTTCCACCTTTAAAGGAAGAGGTGTCCTTCCATCTTCTCAAGGTCCATACTTCCTCATTTTAGTCTTAACCTTCTATCTTCTGCTGACTTAAATACCTTGGTCCATCAATGACTGCACACTTTTCTGGCATCTTTAATCTCTTGTGCTCCCTTCGCTTGCTTTCACACACTGTGGGACCGGTACAAAGGGAAGAAGACGGTTGCATCACTCCATGGCCATGTTCGATGGGTAGGGAATGAAAGGAAATAAGATGGGCACAATCCCTGCCTTTCCAGAATGCCCACCGCAGTTAAGGACGCAGACAAGTGAAAAGGCGAGTGGTACCCAGAACCCTGAGATGAAAAGCAAAATGCCTGTGGGAACACACAGCACTAATCCAGACTTGGGGTCTGGGAGGTGTGCAGAGGGAGCAGAGAGCATGGTTAAGAGTAAAGATGCTGGGCTACTTGTCTGATGTCAACCCCCAGCTCTACAGTTGTACTAGTCGTGTGACCTGGGCAGATGACTTCATTTCACTGGCCTCGGTTTCCTCATCTAGAAAATGGGCAGCAGAATAGTGTGAGGGTTGGGTTACATGGATAGGTATAGAGAACACATTAGAGTGCCTGGCACATGGTAAGTGACATGGAAGTATTAACTAGTCTTTTAATATCTGTACCAGTCTCCGGACTAGACTCTGCACGTACATTGTTTCATTTCTTCCTCACAATAGCCCTATGAGTTGGGAATTATTTTGTGTTTTTTTTCCTTCAAAAAACCCTTTTTTTACTATAGTGTTCTTTTTAAAAAAAATTTTTTTTTAACATTTATTCATTTTTGAGAGACAGAGCATGAGTGGGGGAGGGGCCGAGAGAGAGGGAGACACAGAATCCGAGGCAGGCTCCAGGCTCTGAGCTGTCTGTCCGCACAGAGGCCGATGCGGGCTTGAACCCACAAACTACGCAATCATGACCCGAGCCAAAGTCGGCCGCTTAACCGACTGAGCCACCCAGGCGCCCCTAGTATAGTTTTCAATTCTTCATGACTTCCATGGAATTCTGCACTGCCATCTTTCCTGTGAGACCTTTCAGGACCCCCCCCCCTAAAGCAGGTAGACTATGCTTCCCTCCTAGCCAGGCTTATTTCATTGCCTTGCTTGGAACGGAGCAGTGGCAAGTTAACAGATAAGACACAAGCAGAGGTCTTGAATATACATCCATGATCTGACATGGTCTCCTTTATGTCTGACATTTACCACGAAGGAAACACACCCTTGTTTCAGAGGAGTGACGAGATGCTTGGGACCAACCTGAATCCAACCCACAGCACAGGCCAAATCTAGCTGACCCACATTCTGACGCAGAGCCACCCCGGCTGACCCAAAAACCTAGGTGTGTTGTAAACAGGTGAGATTCGGGAGTCTTCGCTAAGTAGGGTTGTCATGGAGACACGTGACTAGCAGTGCCCACCCCTCCCCCCAAGCAACTATTCACAATTCTGCTGCTACCAGAATTTCCAATCATCCTTACTCTGGTCTGTTTTCTACAGAGTTAACACCTTCTAGCATGCAATATGTTAACATTAAGTTTACTGTCTCCTCCCAAACCCAAGCTCAGCTTTGGGTAGATGTTTATTGGATTTTTTCTCAGCCATATGCCTGGCTCGTGGAGCAGTACCACCGCTCAGGTAGGAAATGGGATGTATGGGTGAAAGCTTATTGTCACTTTGCTTGATAGCAAAAATATAAAGGAAGCGGCAGAGGGAATGTATAAATTGGGGTTCCATGTAATATGTGGCAGTTATAATGAGTGGACTAGAACTAGATCACCTAAGCAAGAATAAATCTTAAGAATATAAACTTGGAAGAAAAGCAAACGTTGCGGAATACTGCTAATATTCATACGCATTTTACCCAACTGTTATAGTGTGATTTGTGGATGTGTGTGTGTTTATAACAAAAACATGTCTAAGCAATGGTAAATGCCAATTTAGGAACAGAGTTACCTCCGGCAAGTTAGGGAGGGAGTGGGATCAAGGAGGGTGGACAGGAGAATTCAACTATGTCTGCAGCAAAATGTTCAGATGTGGCAAAAAAAAAAAAAAAAGTATTGGATACATGAGTGTTGGCTCTAATATTCTCTTTTGTAATGTTTTAAATATTCTTAAGTTTTAAAAATTTTAATTTCATGATTCATAATATATTCACACAGCTTAAAATTTAAAAAGATGCACTAAGATATACGGTAAAAATTTTGTCTTCCTTCTCTGGCCCCTGGTAACTCATTTCCTCTTCAATTTTTAAATAATGGCTTCGTTGAGCTATGGCTGAAATGAAAATTCACCTTCTAAAATTGAAATTCAGTGGTTTTTGGTATACTAACAGAGCGGAGCAACCATCACCCTATATTATTCTAGAACATTCTCATTACCCCCAAAAGGAACCCGACACGTACCTATCAGCAGTTACTCCCCATTTACCCCCACCGCTCAAACCCCCAACCACTAATTTACTTTTTGTCTCTATAGTTGGCTTGCTCTGGACATTTCATATAAATGGAATTATAGACTACATGGTCTTTAATGAATAGTTTCTTTTACTTTGCAGCATGTGTTCAAGGCTCATCTGTTGTAAGATATATCATGTATCGGCACTTCATTACTTTTTAAAAAATGTTTGTTTGTTTATATTGAGAGACTGAGAGAGAAACTCACAAATCATAAGATCGTGACCTGAACTGAAATACAGTCAGATGCTTAACCTACTGAGCCACCCAGGTGCCCCAGTACCTTACTCCTTTCTATAGATGAATAATATCCCAGTGTACAGATATACCATATTTTATTTATCCATTCATTAGTTGATAGACATTTGAGTTGTTTCCACTTTTTGGATACATGAACAATGTGGCTATGAACATTTATGTACATGTTTTTGTTTACAGACATATGTTTGCCTTAATATTTTAATCAGTATAGTTGACCCTTGAACACCAATGGGGTTAGGAACACTGCCCCCCCCCCCAAGGTTGAAAATCCATGTGTAACTTTTGATTCCCCCCAAACTTAATTACTAACAGCCTACTGTTGACCAATAACTAATGACTGATAACATAAACTGCTAGTTAACACACATTTTGTATCTTATATGTATCGTATACTATATTCTTACAATAAAGTAAATTAGAGAAAAGAAAATGTTATTATGGAAATCATGAGGAAGGGGAAAGACATCTACAGTATAGTACTGTATTTTTAAAAATCCATGTACAAGTAGAGCCATGCAGTTCAAACCCATGTTGCCCAAAGGTCAACCACATACGGTTTTAGAAGTCACTGGGGCACCTGGGTGGCTCAGGTGGTTAAGTGTCCAACTTCGCTCAGGTCATGATCTCAAGTTCATGAGTTCTAGTCCCAGGCTGGGCTCTGTGCTGACAGCTCAGAGCCTGCAGCCTGCTTCAAATTGTGTGTCTCACTCTCTCTCTCTCTCTCTCTCTCTCTCTCTCTGCCCCTCACCTGCTCACTCTCTCTCTCTCAAAAATAAAGACATTTTTTAAAAATTTAAAAAAAAGAAATCAAACATTACCCTTGGGCTTATGAAGAAACACGAGTCTCCTGACACACTCCTTCTTTACCTCCAATTTCCATTCCCCAGAAACAATGATTTTCAACAGTCTATTTCTTCTGCTACTCCTTATTTCTTTTAAATTTTGTGTTGTTTTTTTTTAATTTATCTTAAGTGTACTTATCTTGAGAGGGAGAGAGAGAGAGGGGAGAGAGCAAATCCCAAGCAGGCTCCAGTGTCCACGCAGAGCCCAATGCAGGGCTCGAACTTGCTACTCCCTATTTCTAAGATGCTATGTTCATGCTGGGTCTGGATGTCCACGTTCAGTTTTTGTGGTTTTTTTTTGGTTTTTTTACATCTTACGTGGGAGACGGAGATTTGACCCTCTCACTTCCCCCAGTGTGTAGACACGAGCTCCCCCACCATCCTCTAACACAGGCATAACACCTCTTAGTGAAATCAACATTCCGTGTTGACAATGACTGCATAAATATTCACAGCTCAGTTATGTCGGGCACAATGTTTACATCTCCCTTTTGTTTCTACCCTTCTTCCGAGGGTCCTTTGTCCTCCTCTCTGGTCCTGCTGCCCAGCTGCCATCCAGAAGCTTCCCTCTGCCATCATCCCGGGATTCCCCTTCTTCCCCCTCTGGGTTGAAGCCCCTGTTTCTGCACCTTCCATTTCTCCATCTCCTTCCTTGTTTGGCTAAGCACATCCTCTAGGAGATTCCTGAGAAAGATGGCATGGGACATAAATTTCTCGAGCCTTTTTTTTTAATTTTTTTTAACGTTTATTTATTTTTGAGAGAGAGAGAGAGAGAGAGAGAGAGAGAGAGAGAGAGAGAGAGAGAGAGAGCGCTTGAGCAGAGGACGGGCAGAGAGAGAGAGGGAGACCCAGAATTCAAAGCAGGCTCCAGGCTCTGAGCTGTCAGCACAGAGCCTGACGCGGGGCTCGAACAGACCGCGAGATCATGACCTGAGCTGAAGTGGGTCGCTCAAGCAACTGAGCCACCCAGGCGCCCCTCTCGAGATGTTTTTATAGCTGGAAATATGTATAGTCTAGTCTCATTCTTGGAAGTCCACACTGGAAATCATTTTTGTCAAAATTCTGGAGGGATTGTTTCAGTGTCTGATAGCATCCTGACGTATGATCCCTTACGTGTCATTTTTTTTCTTCCTGGAAATACTTAGGATTTTTATTTTGTGCCTGGCATTCTGAAATTTTATGATATGCCTTACAGTGGATATGTTTTCATCCACTGTGTGCTAGGGATTCTGTGATCACTTAATCTGGAAAATTCAAATATTTCAGTTCTGGAGAGTTCTCTCTCTCTCTTTCTCTCTCATTTCCTCTGTTTTCTGTGTTCTCTTTCATTGGGATTGGATTTGATTGTCGGGCTACCTGGCTTGACCTTCTAATTTTATTTTTCCTTCTCTTTTCTGTATCTTGGCTTGCTTGCTTGGTTAGTTAGTTAGTTAATTAGTTAGTTAGGAGAGAGAGAGTGCGAGCAGGGGAGGGACAGAGAGAGGGGGAGACACAGAATCCGAAGCAGGCTCCAGGCTCTGAGCATCAGCACAGAGCCTGGTGCAGGGCTTGAACTCATGAACAGTGAGATCATGACCTGAGCCAAAAGTTGGACGCTTAATCGACTGAGCCACCCAGGCTCCCCTGTCTTTTGGCCTATTTCTACTGTCACGGAAGTATGTCAACTTTTTCTTCAAGATTTCCATTGAACGTTTCCTTTCCTTCTTTTTAATAGCCAAAGCCTCCTTCTTTTTCTCTGAATACTCCTTTTTAACATATAACAGCAATGTGGGGGGGGGGGGGCGGTCAGGACAGAGTGAGGACGGTCTTACTGCTCCTCGTATAACCTGTCTACCAATCCTCGTGTTTTCCAGCTCCGTCTTGCACAACAACCTTCAAAAGTACGTGGTGCCTCAGAGTTTTGAGCTTTGCTGAGTCCATGGTGGGATTTGAATTGTTTCTTCTTGGTGTCTCTCATTCCAGGCTTGGGGGCCAGCTGCTGTGTGTGCTTAAGCACTTTCTGCAATCCATCTATTCTATGGCTTCCAACATTCTGCTCACATCTCTTATTGACTATTACCTCATTTGATATTGGGCTCTCCTACTAGACTGGAAAGCCCATGAAACCAAGGGCTGTGCATGTTTTGTTAGCATCTAAACACTCTATCTGGCATTTCAACAATAATTTGTTGAATAAAATGAGTGCAGAGGACTCTGCTGACTGGAAGAAGGAGATAGAAAGGAAAGGCAGAAATGTACTTTGGCCACAAAGGAATGTCATGGGGGAGCTAAGTACTCCTGCTGTGATGAGTGCCAAGGTGTAGCTTCGGAAGGGGGGTGGGGTGCCAAGAAAGAGAAAAGGCTGCGGAATCCAGCAGAGACCAGATCGTGGTGGGTCTTTCAAGCTGTGTTAGGGAGTTTGGTCTTTACTCTGAAAAGAATGGGGAACTATTTTAAAGTCTGTACTAGTTTCCTAGGGCAGCTGTAACAAAGTACCACAAATCGGGTGGTTTACCCATGGCTCTTCCAGTTTCTGGTGGTCTGCTGACAATTCTTTCTGATAGAGGCATCCCCCAGATCTCTGTGGTAGCACATTTCCCCTTTTTATAAGGAGACGGCCATCCCGGATTAAAACCTACCCTTCTGACCTCATCTTGATGTCATCTTCTACAAATACCCTATATCCAAATAAGGTCACATTCATAGGCACTTGCGGTTAGGACTTCAGTATCTTTAGGGGAGGACACAATTCTTAACAGTGTCTTAACAGGAAGTGACACCTTATACCCTTACTACTGTCTCTTAGAAAAACCTCCCCACCTCCAACGAGAAAGAGTGGGCGTGGAGAGGATAAAGATCAGACCATTCCAGAGATCTGTGGCTTCAGGTGGGTGGAAGGCGAGGGCACGCAGTCGTGGGACAAAGACAGGTGGGCAGATGCAAGGGACGCTTGGTGGCTTGGTAAACAGAAAGGACAAGAAGGAACTGATTGAATACAGAGGAAGAAAGAGACTGAACAGACGAAAAAAAGCAGTCAAGGATGACCCCATCTCTTAACTCCCACACTGTCTTTACTGGGCTGCTCATCTCACCCCTCTTCTAAAACTGATCTAAAGGACTTTACGTAGCGTTAATGTGTTCGCTGTTAATGTCATGTCTTTAAGTGACATTTGATGCGTTAAGCATCTTCTCCACGAATGATTATTTACACATAATTGCAAAACGAGCAATTCTATTTTGAAATCCCGCTGTCATTGCAAATATCTAAAGCTCAACTCCTTCTTCCTCTGACAAAGAAGCTCCCGGGCACCCCGTCCTTAGTTCAGCCAGGAGTGCATCACTGACCTAGGATGGTCCAGAGTACTTTTTGACTCCTCCTTTTTCCTGTGGCCAAAGTTGCATTTATTTTTCCCTGATAGTCTTTCCCAATTTTGTGCTTTCTATGCCTCTTCTACCATATACCCTTACTACCATAGCCCTGGGCTTCGGGTCAACTTCCTGATTCACTACCTCCTACCTCACCGACCCTTAATACATCCTGCACGTCACCACCATACTCCTCTTCATCAAGCTGCACCTCCCTCCCCTCATTCTCCTGCTCATTAATCATCGGAGAGCACCCACCACTTGCAGGATAATGTCTAAATGCTGCCTCGATCTATCTTTCAGGCCTCGTACTAACGGCATAAGCCCTCTGGTGCTCTTGAGCAGGTCTGTTAGCCATCTGACAAAACCGGAACACTTCTCATACGCCTGTCAGATTCCTGTGCGCTCTCTCTGCCTGCTCTTTCACTCCCCATTTCTATAAATCTGAATCATTCTCCCGGTCCCAAGAACAAGACTGGCTACGTCATTTGTGTGCCCCGGTACAAAACGAAAACGTGGGGCTCTATGTTCAAAAATGATCAAGGATGTTTAGACGCTGACGACAGAACATGAAGCCAAGGGTGGAGCCCTTCTGAGCAGAGGGCCCTGTGTGACACGCGTCACAGGTCCACAAAGCAGTCCCTGCTCCTTGACCACCAATTTACCTTTTGTTCTCTTCCTAACACCTACAGTACTTGTCTGTAAGTCATCCTTGACATTTACTGCACGCGACCTTTCTTGGTCCATTAAGCTCCGTGTCTGTATTGTCCATTAATCTCTGTGTCCATCTGCATGTCCGTATGTGTTTGTAACATCTTGATTCATTCATCAAGCTCTTAGGAGGAACATCCTCCGTGCCAGCCCCTTAGAAGACAACACCAGAAGACTCATCTCACACGCTCAAGGATTTCACAATATGGAAGGTTACTAAATATCCCAACAATTATAACGCCCTTTGATCAACATGGTGAGAGACAGATGCCCAAGGTACCAGTGACATGGGGGTGGCGCGGCGGACAGGAAGGCATCTTAGAAGATGTGGAGCTGGGCCCCCAAGAGTCTATGGAAGTTGGCCAGGCGAAGCAGGAGAAAGAGAGTGATGAAGGGCATTTCAGAGGGACCGGCACATACGTACAGTGTGGGACTGTTACGTGCCTCACCCGGCCAAAATGTCAGCTTCTGGAGTAGAGGAATTGCACCCTCACCTAGCACCTAATCCAATTCATTGCTCATAGTACAAATGCAATAAATATTGGATGAGCTGAGAAGGCAAACTGATTCCATAAACAATGTGGGACTGAAAAGTTGAACAAAAGGATAAATTTTCCATACATATCTAAAATTTACAAAGCATGAGAGGTCTTCCGGAGAATTTATATATATGCAGCTGCCATATAAAGACTGACTTTACATCTGGTTAGTGCTAATTTTACTACCCCTTTCTGATAACAGTACAACAAAAGCTAATTATAGCTATTATTGCCAGGTAGAGTATAAACGGAAGAGGGCTGTTCACAGCTGCGAATTTTATTTTCATAAAATGTCAAGTGCAATAAAATGTTAGCCCTGCAATATTTTTAAGTATTAAAAAGTTAAATCTAGCAAACGATGCAGGCTCTGACCATTTCCAAGGTAGAGAATTTGCGTAACTTGAGTTGATAGCAACTCCGTAGATACTCACTGGCATTTTACGACCCATTTGCACTAACAGAGTCATTAAAACAGATGCGGGCCGAAGTGAATGTAGGCCACTTACCTTCGGCTTCCCATGCTGGAAATACAGCATTTCCTCAACTTTTGTGAACACATATGCTGCTGTTGCTGAGACAGTATTTGATATCCTTCCAACCACCAAGAATACAAATACACGGACCGAGATTTTAAAATAAGCACATAGAAAACAATACAAGAAAAAGGGTGTGTGCATCAAGTCTTAAGATGCAAAGTCATGAGCCTTTTAACAATGCAAAGCTAAAAATAAAAATGAAAAAGCTACTAAGAAAAATATTTGGGGAACATGGTGTGCAGGAAAAGCAAAAGACCTGAAATTAGAAATCTTAGAGATAACTCCCGATTCCAGCATATGCATCAGATCTTGGGTAAGGAGTTTCCCCTTTACTCAGCTGAACTTATAGGTAAATTGGAGACACTCCCACCTATGTCGCAGGGTTACTCTGAAGAATAAAGATTATTCCTAACACAGCTAACACAGTGGTCCTAGCTAGTGCCAAATTTTAGCTGAATCTGAGTTGGTAACTTGTGGTCTACATAAAATACCTAAATATTTCATTACGCCAAGTCCGATTCATTCATTCATTCATTCATTCATTCAATCTTTTCTTTAAAATTCAACTGGAATTTATTGTGCATTTACTAGTGCCCTGTGCTGAGGGCCTTAACACATCACCTTTAAGACTTCCAGCAACCCCATGATGTAAGTGGCATCTATTTCCATCCGAAGGTAAGGACACTGAGGCCCAGATGAAAAGTTGTTGTTTTTACTGTGTATCTGCAGCAGCAAAATGAAAATATTTCTGGTCAAGTTCTCCATTCCTTAAATAGGAATATGAATCAGCTGCTAATTCTTTGCAGAGTCGGCCAAAACATAGTCAGTGCAGCTTCAGTCAGTTCATATGACACAGCTTCCTTATTTCAATCACTCCTTTATTAAACAAGCATTTACTTCATGGGTCTCAGGAAGAATTTATTGTGTAGAAGACACAAAACAAACAAAGGTACAGAGGATCAGAGGAAACATACGCAGTAGAGAGTAACACAATGAAATAGATTAGTCTGGTGGCAGAGAAATGGAATGGAGCGGGCAGTGACTGGAAGTAAGGAGAAGGGTAGGAGGCCACGGCCACTAGGTACTAGGTACCTAAGTACTAGGTACCTAGGTACTAGGTACTACCTCATACTAAGGTATGAGGCAGGAACTGTCAGCCTGGGATCATGGCAGTGAGCGACAGAAGCAAGAGGCACACAGACTATCTCTGAGACTATGTGTAGAGGATAAATGAGATGAATGAGTCAAGGATGACTGAGGTCAATCAGCTAAGGAACTGAGGGGAGAGTGATAATGTCCTGGATAGATATGTGACATTTCAGGGAGGCCAAGAAGGAAATCCATTGGATCACACTGACATTAAGGCAACACTGAAAATGCTCAGGAGAGCCCACTGGTGCAAAATGCAAGCCACATCACTGAGGCTGGGGGGCTAGGTCGAGGCGGAAGACACAGATTTGCGCCTCATCAGCATGGAGGTCGTCAAAACCATGCAACAAGGTCAGCTGTCTAGGAGGAAGCGCGTAGGAGCAAATCAGCAGAAGTTCAAGGTCTGACAGCTAACATCAAGAGAGGGAGAGAGAAGAAAGGCCAAATTTTGATCAATTTTTGGCATGTAATGGAATATACTAATATTATATTAGATTTCAGATTATTTTAGATTGTATTAGACAATAAAGGACTACATTTTATTTTTGTTTTTCTGTCCCAATAAAGGTTAAGTGTCAACAAAGGAAGAGGCATGTGCACTGCACTTTAAATTCTGTCCATTTTGAGAAGCTTCCTATTCAGGGAAAGGAAATGGCTCAAAATGAAGTCTCTCAGACCGAACAAGAAGATTAACAATCCATTTCCATTTCCAATAATGTGTAAGATCTGCTTCCATCGGCGAGACCCTGGAAGTGCCCAGAAAATCTCAAAACTTGTTTTTGCCTGCAGTGACCACAATGTCCAAGTTCATTCACCGTTTTCCTCAGTCAGCCTACTTTTGGCGGGACATTGAGTATACAGCGGTGAATTAGACACACATTCTCTGTTCCCATAGACTGCAGAGCCGAAATCCTGACAATTTGCATCCTTCCTTCTTGCTTCCAATCCAAAGTAAACAGGATTCGACCTCAGTGACATTTAATGAGTTCTACTTGCTTTTCCCATTGTCCTTTGGCTACGAACATTTTACAGATGAAGGCTGAGTGTTTGCTAACCAGCAGATGGAGGTCTTCTTTTAGATGGACTATTTTAGATGTGACTGTTATACGTGCCCGAGTGGTCACACATTTTAACCTCAGTAGTTGAGTGGCCCTCTCCAGCGGGCTCTGTCTGCTGTCTACACAGTGAAAGTTTTGGCCTTCACAGGCCCCCTAGTCTTTTACAAACTCCAGCCAGAGGAATGAGAACATGGGAAGAAGGGGCCTCTGTCGTCTCATCTCCCTCCTCACTGTCCTTTCCTCTTTAAATCCACAGAAATGAAGGGTAAATGGAAGATGAACAAAAAATACGCATTTTTTTTTAATTAAGAATTTTTAAAAAGCCCCTGAATGAATGAAGCATGAACTCTCCCAAACTGCTGGTGGGAGCAGATTTACTGGAGCTAGTGAGTTTATAGACTTTTCATTTTGTTAAGTGTTCAGGACAGAAGACAAAGCTTCAGAATAAGTGGGCCAATTCGGCCAACCCTAGCAGGTGGCTCTGCTGGGCGCACAGGGTTGTCTTCATCTCTAAGTCATTTCCCTGCCTGTGGTATGAGTCACTGTCAAACACCCACAGGGACCATGCAGGTAGTTAAACTGGGTGACACGGGCTGAGTATAAGTGGCAGAAACTGACACGCACTGGAAAACGTACGTCTTGCCCAAAGGTAGTAGCACAAGGAATGCCAGTTGGATCGCACGGGAGAAACCAGAAGTCTAGATTTTTATGTGAGATCATCTAATTTTTCAAATATTGTCAAGGAGTTAAAAAAAAAAAATTAAATGTCCTGTCACTAATTTGCAGTCTCTGGTCTACAGAGAGTTCGTTATGCTTGTAGAGAACACGGAAGGCATTTGTAGATTTACAAACATCATTAACCTTATCATGTGTAACCAGGGCAAAAGACTCAAGAACATTGAGATAACCTGACAGCAGAGGCACCCATTTATAATCAAAAGACTTAGTAATGGTGGTAACATTAGGGACTACCACTGTACATATGGGGTGAGTGGTTTGACAGTTAAAAATGACACTGAAAGATGAGAACGAATCACGCAAAATGTTGACACGAGCTTGACCTGTTATCCTCATTGTTGTTATCCTCATCAGCTGGAATGAGGGGAAAATCTTCGGTTGTGTAAATACTGGGTGCCTGAGGTCAGTCCGAAGAAGGCTCGGAATCTGAGCAATTAACATACCGTGGCAAACTGCTTCTGAAAGTTGTTGCCGGGCATGGAACCATTCCATGGGTTCCAAGCCCATTTCACCAAAATTTGAGGCTCCAGTGCAACTTCATGCATCCATCCATCCATTCATTCAACAAATACTTACTGAGCACTTACTATGAGCCAGGTACCATCAGAGGCACTGGAGATACAGTCGTGCATGAATCACACAAAAGTTCCTGACCTGCTGGAGTCTACATTCTAGCTGTCTACATACATAGAACAAGGTACGTGATATATTAGCGATAAATCTTAGGAAGAAAAAAAATCAGGGAAAGGGAACAGCTGTGTGTGTCCTTCTGGGGAGAGAATTTTGAGTTGAAACGTGAGGGAAATGGGTGCTGACAGCGAGAAGGAGAAGTGGAGTAAGCCCTGCAGATTCCGGAGGAAGAAGATTCCAGACAGAAGCAACAGGGGCAAAGGCCTTGAGGGAAAGGGGCATCTGCCGTTTGCAAGGCCCACGTGATGAGGCATAGATGGAGGGGTGGAGTAGCCGCAGATGAGGTCGGAGGGGCCTGACTGCACAGGGTGTTGGCTTTCACAAGAAGTGGCATAAGAAGCCATCATAGGGAAGGAAGTCTCCTGACTAAACCAAGGCAGAGAAAGCCGGGTACAGTAAGACCAGCGGGGGCTGCTGCAGTAATCCAGGAGAGACGGTGCTGGCTTGGACTGAGCCCTTAGCAGTGGAGATGGCAAGAAGTCATCAGATTCTGTGTATTGTTCTGCCAGCAGAGCTGAAACAAGTTCCTGACAGATTCCGTGCAGCATATAAGAAAGTGAAGAGTCGGGGATGAATTCGAGGCCTTTAGCCTGAGCCATTGGGAAGATGACGTTTCCATTGATGTGGAAAGACTAGATGAGAGTCGGCTTGGGGCTGGAGAACAGCACAAGCTCAGTTTTAGACCAGTCGTATATGAGGGACCCAGTTAGGAGATCTGCTCAGGCAGTGGGCTGTAGGGTCCAGAGGCCCACACTGAAGTCACTGGCATATAGACGGTATTTCAAGCTCTGAGACCGGACGAGATCACCTAGAGAACAAATACAGATAAGGAAGAGAAGAGGTCCATGCTCTGAGCTTTGAGGCACTCCAACACAAAAGGTTGGAAAAATGAAGAGGGACCAGCAAAGTATTCTAAGAAGGAGCACTCAGAGGGACAGGAAATGAATCAGGTGACCGTAATGAGCTGGAGGCCTGGTAAAGATAAATCTCAAGTTAGGGAGTGGGATCGGTCTCTGAAAGGCTGCTGTTAGTTATACAAGATAAGGATAGAGGACTGACCACTGGGCACAGAAATATGGAGGCCATTAGTAATCACACAAGAAGAGTTTGGTGGAGAGGAGGGGCCAAAGTCCCACTGGAGTACTTTCCCAAAAGAATGGGAGAGAAGAAATTGGAGACGGAAACTATACACAAACTTCAAAAGCTTTACTGTAAAAGGAAGAAAAGAAAGGTTGTGGAAGCTGGCTCAAGGGGGGAAGGGGGCCCAAGTGTCTTTTTTTAAGATGGGAGAAGTTAACAGTAAGTTTCTATGATTCTAGGGATTACCCATCAAAGAGAGGGGGAGGGGAATAATGCAAGAGACAAGAGGGACGGTCTGCTGGAGCAAATTTCTTGAATAGGAAAGAAAGGATGAGCTCTAGTAAACAAGTGAAGGGCTAGACTCCTTCCAGAGCCCATCTACAAAGACAGGAGAGAAAGCAGAACAGATGGTCCCAGGCGCCGGGCGGTGGGCCTGCACAAATTTTTCTGACTGCCTTTACTTCCACAATGAATGAGTTTGGGGAAGGAGCTATGGAAGGGTTGTACAGAAAGGAGAGGGTACAAAAGGGTTGGCTAGGAGTTTGGAAGCGGATGCTTCAGGGGCATATTGGTAAGACGCCTGAGCAACATTCAAGGCTAGGGATGACACTTTAAAAATAGTTTTCTCTTAACGACTTAATGTTTCATTTTGAAATCATTCCAGAATTACAAAAAAGGTGCAACAATAGTTCAAAGAATTCCCATATGCCCGTCACCCAACTTCCTTAAATGTTCCCATCTCATATAACCACAGTACAGCTGGCAATATCGGGACATTATCGTCGACCCGCCACTATTAACCAAAGTACAGACCTTTTTCAAATTTAGCATATTGTCCTACTGTTCTTTTCCTGGAGTAGGACCCAATCCATGATCCCATTTTCCATGCGGTTGTGGGGTCTCCTTAGTCTTCTGTAACCTGGGACACTTCTTCAGTCTGTCTGTCGTCACCTTGACACTTTGGAAAAAGCTAGTCGTAGAATGCCACTCAGTTTGGGCTTGTCTGTTTCCTCACAATTTAAGTCAGGTATGTATTTTTGGCAGTAAATACCACATAAGTGACATGTCCTGTTTAGCGCATGATATCTCGGAGGCCCTGATGTCTGCCACGGTCCTCCACTGGAAAGTTTGTTTTTTTCTCTTTGTAGTTAATAATTAGGTGATCGCGAATTCATAACACAAGCATTCTGCATGGTTTTTCTCCCACCCTATTCATCTCCACCGGGACAGGTACCGAGTAGGTAGAGAACTGATTTAATACTGTGGTTTATCAAGTGAGCACCTTAGCTAAGGTTTAACCTAAAACAGTTGCCGATATCATCAAATACAAAGGTTAACTGCTTCAAAAGATTTTCCATGTAGACCAAGATAATCAATTATAGAAGAGGAAGTTTGATGGATTTTATGATTTCAAAGAAGAAAAATAGCCCTGATTTTCAAGTTTTGTGACACTGATTAATTTATACCCAGCTTTTGTGGAAAGACTTCCGGGTACTTCCTGGAAAATACTTCTTAAATCAATTTTTGTCACTACGGACTTACATACATTTGCATTTGAAAGCAGCCTATTGAAATATCAGTTATTTGTAAGCAGAAAGAGGTTCTAGATTTTTATTCGTCCATCCAACAGATACTTATTGGGCCAATATCTGGTCCAAAACCTGAACAACTGGTGTGTGCTACAGGTGATAGGGAAAATCAAGTATGTATCAAATAACTAATTACAACATTCTGAAAGACTCCATGAAAAGTCAGAGTTTTTAATATTCCAAAGCTCTGATAGTATAGATGTACCTAATTAAACATTTTTCTTACAGTGGGATCTTGAACTACTCTGTGGTTTCAGCCATCTATATTCACAGCCATGGAGGCCTGGGGTGAGGTGGAAAATATAGAACACAAATCCCGAGATCTGGAATCTAAAGTTGCCTGAGTGTCAACTTGTGTGGCCAGCTCAAGCCAGTATAGCAAAGCAGCTAAGAGCACGTGTTCCGGAGTTTACCAAGGCTTGGCTTCCAAACCCGGGTCCTGCATGTATGGTCTTTGTGAGTTTGGATACGCTTCTTAATTCCTCTAAGCCTGTTTCTTCATCAAAACAAGAAAAGTAAGGTAAACAGCACTCACGTCCCAGCATGGTTACAAGGCATTCGTGAGAAGATGCACGGGCACAAGAAGTGCCAGTCTTCACACTTAATTTCAATTATGGCTGCTCTTATTATTAGTCACCTTTTGTGCTTCATTTTACATCTTACTTTCTTTAAATACTTATTTAGAGAGAGAGTCAGTGAGAGCAGGGGAGGAGCAGAAAGAGAGAGAGAATCCGAAGTAGGCTCCCCGCTCTGTGTGGAGCACGACGCAGGGCTTGATCGCAACAACCGTGAGATCCCGACCTGCGCCAAAATCAAGAGTCGGATGCTTAACCGACTGAGCCCCCCAGGTGCCTCTCATTGTATATTTTAACTGTAACTGTAAAATAAGGGCAGTCAGCTAGACCGGAACGTCTCTAGCATCTGGAAATAAACGTCTGGAAAAATTACCCGACTTCCGCAGTTGTCTCTAACGACTGCTATTACACAAGCAAGCATAAAACTTGGTATAAACTGTTAATGCAATTAGATCCTAGCTATGGATCCAAAATTAGCTTAAAAATTAAATTCAAAACAATAACAACAAAATCGAATTACATCTGTTAATGAGGAGAGTGGTGACTTCCTGGAATTAAGTCACCCTCTGCCCTGTGAGTGGGTGCCGATCCCCATGGGCACAGGGCACAGGTTATTCTGTGCTCACTGCCCACACCATCTACTGTGTTCTTCCAGGAGATCAATTCTCTACTTCGCTTGCTTTGAACTACTGCAGCCTTCAGTGACATCATTTGGCCTTCACTTTGCACAAACTCATGACTTATTTGGATCTGGTTCTTTGCTCACTAGCCCTTGGAAATTAAAGGAGTAACTTGGCATCAATTCGAGATTCATTTCTTAATGCGGACCTCATTTTGCCAAAGATCTGCCCAGCTCCAAATCTTTCAGTGACTCTCTACTGTTTCAAAATCCTGACATCTAAGTCCCTCTCCGACGTACGTTGGCAGTCATCCCTAACCAGCTTCTTCCCTTGTCAAACTAGGACACCTGCTGCCATAGACTGAAATGTCTATTTCCCCTCAGATCTCATATGTACAAACCCAGTCCCCAGAGGGATGATATTGGGAGGTGGGGGCTTTGGAAGGTGATTGGGTCACGAGCGTGGAACCCTCATGAAAGAGATTAGTGCTCTGGTATAAAAAAGGTCCCGGAGAGCTCCCTTGCCCCCATTTTCCTGGCTTGGGGCGTGGGTTTTCTAGTTTCAGGGACAGGAAGCAGGGTATTTTGTTTCAGTTCTCTGCCTGCTGCTGACCAGAGAGCTCTTGCCTACACCCCACGTATGTGCCACTATCCCAGCGCCTGGCCCCTAAAAGCCCATGTCCTAATCGGATACCTCGGTGGATTGTCACAGCTTCACCTCAAGCTTGGTTCACTGCCACTGACTTCTTTTTATTTCCAACGCCAGGATTTCCCTTTCTGTTCATCTCACCTACATATTTTATCTGACGTTTCTATGTATTTGGGTAGGAGGTCGTCCACCTCAGCACTGGCGGCCACGTAAACTGAAATTCCTAGCATCGATTTCTAACCAATTAAACGAACTACACATCCTCATAAAATAACTTTATGACTGGTCATAGAAAATATACAAATATATACACATATATACATGTGTAAATACATATGTACTTCATAACTTTGTCTGCTCATATAAGTATAGATATATAAATGCATATGTACATGTATACCTATGTATTTGCATATATACATATATATTTTTTTAAAAGAAGAGCACAAGTTCCATTTTAGTATAAATTAGCAACAAAATCACTGTCAGATGCAATTATAATAATAATGGTCATGGTGTGACATTTCCTTTATACGATTAGGTTCTGAATTGCCACTGAGAAAAATAATAGTTGACATTTAGTGAGCATTTTCGATACTCCAGGCACCATTTAAAGCACTTCAAGGATCTTCTCATTTAATTTTCACAGCTCTTTATGGGGCAGGTGCCATTACTGTCCCAATTTGACAGATGTAGATATTAAGGCTTAAAGGGTTGAGTAATTTGACCAAAGTCATACACTAGGAAATGGTGGGACCAGCAATCGAACCGTGTCTGTTTGGCTTTAGGGTCCCAATAGATCATCACATTACATCTCATCTTAAATGGCTGAGGTAGACAAACTGGGTAGAGTAGGTATCCATAATACACAAAGATCCCTTAAAAATCACTGGGGGTAAAGATAAACACTATGATGCAAAAATAGGCAAGAGACTAGGATGAGTCCTTTATAATAGATAATATTCAGTAATAAACAGAGGGAAAAGATGTTCAAGCTCATTAATAATCAAATACAAATTAAAATAAGATGCTATTTTCTACCTAGAAGAATAATGAAGATTAAAAAAATGATGAATTCCCAGGACCAGTTAGCTCCCATGAAGGAAAATAAACACTTACACACAGCTGGTGGGAATTAAATCAGGACTCCAGAAGACAAATAGGGAATATTTTGTCAAAAAGCTTTTAAATGTTTATGCCATATGGAAAAAAATTCTTACATGTTTGAAAGAAACAATAAGGTTATAAAATAACAATGAAACAATATTTTTAAATTAAAATACAGATATATATATACATATATATGTTTATATGTATATACAATGCTTTTATTTATTTTTTTATTTTTTATTTTTATTTATTTTTTAACGTTTATTTATTTTTGAGACAGAGAGAGACAGAGCATGAATGGGGGAGGGTCAGAGAGAGGGAGACACAGAATCCGAAACAGGCTCCGGGCTCTGAGCTGTCAGCACAGGGGCCCGATGCGGGGCTCGAACTCACGGACCGCGAGATCGTGACCTGAGCCGAAGTCGGCGCTCAACTGACTGAGCCACCCAGGCGCCCCTACAATGCTTTTAATTATATATATTATAGCAAAATATTAACAATAACTATCTCTATATGAAAAGGATTACAGGAAGTTTTTCTTTTTTTTTTGTTTATTTGTATAATTGATTTTCCTATAGTAAACACGTTGCTGGTTTCATCACCCCTAGATTCAGTATTTCTTAACAATACCTGGGCAGGTTGAAAAAGCAAGGTTCTGAACCTGTAAAATCAAAGGCTGGATTGGGAAGAATGAAGTGGGTCTATACATCTGGTCCCATAGGATGTCGAAGATAAAATAAATGAAAAAATTGAGTCACCAAGTAATGCAATGTAATCTCTTTACTTAAATATTATATATTATAAATTAGTAAATATGAGATTGTATATATTGTTTATATATTATGTATTAATTGTATTATATAATAAATGTAACGGTTTGGGGAGAAGACAGAGAGAAGACATTTACTTTCTGTACATTTCTATTATTTTTTTCCCAACAAGCATTAATTACTTCGATATTAAAACACTTAACTAGTGGATCCTGGGTGGCTGAGTCGATTAAGGTTGTGATCTCAGGGTTTGTGAGACTGAACCCCACTAGGAGCCCTGTGCTGACAGCACAGAGTCTGCTTGGGATTCTCTCTCTCCATCTCTCACTTCCCCTCCTCCACACACCCCTCCCCTGCTCACACACACTCTCTCTCAAATAAACGTTAAAAAATAAATAACACAAAAATACAAGAGTTGAGGGAGGAGCTGATCAAAATTCATAAAGTGCACACATTTTTGTTAAGTTATGGAAATACCAAACTCAGTGTTAACATCCACCAAGCTTAACGGATATTATTTAATAGCAAACAAATTACCCCTATTACAAGTCTAGTACTTGAAAATCAAATAGACTTATAGACATTTTTACTCCAAGATTGGTCTATGTGGGAAATGTTAAGATATTCAATAATTACTTCGCTACACTTAACGGTTACTGATCAATAATTGTTCACGAATGGAAACTGGTAATAACACCAGAGGGCATGAATATGTAAAGAGCCTTAAAGGTGAGGAAACAGGCTTCACAGAAGTTCACCACCTGAGACAACACGGTCCCTGAGTCCCACCAAGTTTAGCTGTAGAAACTTTTTAGGTTGAAAACACACACAGCAATCCCAACAACTCTCTTGGATCTTCCTTTGGAGACTTAGGCTAGAGCTGTCCTGAAGTGACTCAGTAATGATACAACTTACATAAACTTCACGGTCACACTCTCAGGAAACGTGCCCACTGTCTAACAACAAATGGCACACAACTGCCATAAAAGTTGTTCACGGTCTCAGGAGACAGGATCTTGAGCTTACCTCTCATCAGGGCTGTGCGCCCTCCCAGGTGCCAACTTCCTGTGCTTCACCCTGACCCCATCAGAAGTCTGTCCCTTGGACTTCAGAGAGGCGCTATGTGGTACCAGGAAGAAAGGTGCCTGTCAGATAGACGTGGTGACCTCGTGCTCTCCTGGGAGGGCCACAGCCCAGGTTGCCCAAAGCACTCCTGGGGAATGGGACCACTCTTCTCCCCATGCCCGTGGCCACCCTTCTCCTCCCTGCTGGTGGGCACTGTGTGCAGGAAGGGGTGGAGGACTCCCTCCCATCCTCTGCCTCTCGGTGGTGCTGACAGGCCTGGGTTCTCGGACACAGCAGATGCTCTCTGGCCTCTTGTCTGTGAGTCACCAGGGGCTCTCCCCGAGGCAGGTGGCTGAACCATCACCGTGTTTCTCCAGCCGTGGGGCCGGAGCAGGCTGAACCTGCCCCCGGTTCCCCTGGTGCCTGAGGCCCAGGGTAGTCTCGCTTCCCGTTCCCAGCCACCCCCTTGGATCACCACTGCTGGTGGAGCATCTGGGGAGCCGGGGTGGGGGTGGGGGTGGGGAAGGTCGTGTTGGAAAGGGAAGCACACCCCTTCCCTCTTGGGATCAGGTGCCTCCTTGTCCCATTGTGTGCTAGGTGGACTGACCTGGCAAGCTAGCCAGGTGTTACCCGTGCCAGGTTGCAAGCCGGGGACTGAGTGATGGTGGAGGGCTGAGCCAGCCCCCCGGTGCTTGGCCATCTGAGGGCTACCATTGTGCCCATACATGGGTGCCATGGTTCCCTTACCTGTTCTTACTAGAAAGGTGCTGATTTGTGTGGATGTTTTAAGAGGGCAGAGGTCATTTGGGGGAGGTCTAGAGGTCAAGCAGGAGAGAAGATCCTTGCTTCCATTTCAGCCAGAGCCCCTCCCTTCTGTGATTCCTGTATTCTCCAGCCAGCTCATGTCAATAACTCATACAGAAAATTCTGGCTTCTTAAAATCCACACCTCCACGACTAAGGGATGTTCTTGCAGCATTTGATGCTCTAATACTTCTACATCTTATGGAAAACATTTCTTTTTCAAAATGACTCTCTCCTCTTGAAAATGAGGATAAATGAGATGAATGTATTAATAAACACTCTGGGCCAGGTCTAGTTCTCAGGTGTGGGTCTGAAAAGCACACTGCTCTAATTCATCACAGCTTATTTTACAGCAGATTAGCAAAACCGGCCCTTCCGGTTCCTAACTAACTAATCTCTACTGAGCAAGAAACGGTGGCAAGGCAGATTTGTTATATTAATGGATCCACTTTCAGTCACCGTGGCCAATTGCTTCAGCTCCTCACGGACCCCATTAGTGCCACCTTCCTCTTACCTTTACTGGGGACACACCAAGTGTCTCACAACAATGCACTGAGAATAACCAGAGTGAGTGTGCAGGAGATGCCTTTTCACCTCCCAAGTAGGATCACTTGGGTAAAGTGATACACCAAGTTACAAACCCACTGGAAGCAATCCTTTTTAATGCCATGAGTCTGGGTTTGGGAGATGGGGTGGGGCCAGGTGGGGGAGCAGGGAAGAGGGAATGCTATGGTTTTCTTAGCTCCTGCTAAAAGGAGTGGTGACTACAGGCATCTCCTTATGGGTCTGCTTCTGGATAGGTTAGTGAAGGGGTGTGTGGGACTCCTGAGCACAAGGAAGGGACTTCACCAGCACTGACATATAGGAGTTCCATGGCTCAGAGCAAGGGACCATCCAGTGAGAAGGGACCATCCAATGAGAAGCAGGATGGCAAGGGACCATCTAATGAGAAGGGACCACCCAATGAGAAGGTACCATCCAATAAGAAGGTACCATCCAATGAGAAGGTACCGTCCAAGGAGAAGGTACCGTCCAAGGAGAAGCAGGATGGCAAGGGACCATCCAATGAGAAGGGACCATCCAATGAGAAGGGACCATCCAATGAGAAGCAGGATGGTAAGCGACCATCCAATGAGAAGGTACCATCCAATGAGAAGGTACCGTCCAAGGAGAAGCAGGATGGCAAGGGACCATCCAATGAGAAGGTACCATCCAGTGAGAAGCAGGATGGCAAGGGACTGTCCAATGAGAAGCAGGAGCACAAAGGCTCATCTTATTTGGTCGTCTGCACGCAAACCTCTTGTAGTTACAGAACCTTTTCTTTAAAGCAAATCGTAAGCAGAGCCATATTAATATGTCAAACAGATGAAAGCGTAGGTGTTCTGCTTGTAAAGGTGTTCCATCCATCTTTCCTCGTGGATGGAAGAGTAAAGAACTATAGTCTGTCTTCCCCATGACTCCTGATAGGAGCTGGACACCATATCTCCTTCCGTTGGAGGATATCACATCACCTGGAAAAACTGGCAGAAGAAATGAAAACAATGTTCTCCATGCCACCGAGGCAGGTCACTATGTGGGACAGGGTGAGGAGACAAGCAGTGTCCTGGAACTTCCTCTTTTCAACCCGGATAAAGTCTCTTGACATCAAAACATGAGGGTGGGGGATTGAGATTGTTGTAAATCCTATGGGACTGTCAAGAACACGCTAATCTCACTGTGCGATTCAGAAACAGTCAACCGCCCTTCTACTTGTCCAGCTGTGGTGTAAGAGATGCAAGTTCCTTGTCAACACAGACAGCACGACGCGCCATCACCTGTCCAGGCAACCTGTGTCCTTCCCTACCCGAGTCCCCACATGCAATTTTAGCCTCGTTACACGGAAGGATAAAATATACGCTTAGTCAGGGTTGTGAGCATAAGCAGAATGATAGGTTTGAAGCGCAAATCCATTGTATTTACTGTTTAAGGTCATAAACTGCTATTGGTCTTAGAATGAAGAGTGTCATCACAAAGCATTTCTGTTCACCTGTGGTTCGAAATGCTGCATGTCATTTTTGAGGACTGAGAGAGCACGCAGCTCATATACCCTAAGCCTATGGCACATGTTTGTTATAAATTTAGGACTGAATCCCAGCTGGTTCCAAGGACTCAGCACATTAGAAAAAACCTGGGAAGGGTTATGTGCTCTTGGAATACGTTTCCCTCTAGCCATTCAAAGGGGAGTCACGCTGCAGCCCCTCTCGCCTTTTCCACCTTTGTTAGGCTCACCAGCTGGCCCGGAGGATGTTGACAACAAGGTGACTTTCACCCTTGGGTTACTGGTTGAGATTCATCATGGATTCAGTCCAGTTCAATCAATCCTGACAGCAGCTCGCGGACCCAACTCACGCGAAGGACGAATCAAGGTCTCCTTACTTACATCACCTACTTGGACTCTTTTGGGTACAAGCTGTCCCACAGATCCTCGGCAGCCCGGAGGGGCATAAGGATCGGAAACCTGTCTAGAGCACGCATTTGTTTCACAATCTGAGATCGGCAGGCTAGGTTTTCTGTCATGACAGAGACATTAGCAAACTAAGTGTGATACTTCATGGACAAATAAATGCCCAGGATTCACCCCCCAATGCTCTGAATACTTTGGTTTACGTCAACTATCATCACATAAAGCAGGGACAACAGGGATAGGACACCTGTACCATTTGTCTTCTAACAATTATCATCCAGGGAGGACTCATCTGTACCCAGCACAAAACTAAGTCCTTGACACTGATTATTGCTTTAAATCCTCCCAATACCCTGAGTTAGGTACCATTTTACCCCAATTTCACAGGTGAGGAAACTACCGGGGCTTGGAGAGGTTAAGCAATTCAGGAGCTGGTCCAAAGGCAGAGAGCTAAGAAGGGGCAGGCAGGGATTTGAACCCAGCTGAGCTATGTTATGCAGCCTTTGACTGAAACTTGATGCACACTAGAATTTTCAATTAACATGATTAACTGTGGGGTAAAATAAAACAAAATCAACACTTAGAACAGTGCCTTCCACATAGTAAGTAACGCGCATGGACATTTCACCATTCACAGCACTAAAGGCAATGTTGCTTAGTCAACCTAACATTAAGGAAACAAATATTATTTACCTTTCTTTGGGGAAGGACACAGTCACACAATATACACAGATATCTAATATCCGCTGGGTATAGATGAATAGTCTAAAACCATCACTGAAGCAAAGGAAGTACAAAATCATTTCCAAGTATTCAGGGTAGTGTGAATAAATAACACTATTCTACCCGAACAACATAACACAAAAAAAGATTTAAAAATGTAAAGACCTCAAGTAGTTGTAATTATAGATAAATAAAATCATTGAGGGGCACCTGAGTGGCTCGGGTCAGTTGAGCAGCCAACTCTTTTTTTTTTTTTTTTTTTTTTTTTTTATTTATTTTTGAGACAGAGAGAGACAGAGCATGAACGGGGGAGGGCCAGAGAGAGAGGGAGACACAGAATTGGAAGCACAGCCAACTCTTGATTTCAGCTCCGATCACAATCTTAGGGGTTCCGTTCGGGAGTTCCAGCCCAGGATCCGGTGCTCACAGCTTAGAGCCTGCTGGGATCCTCTGTCTTCCTCTCTCTGCCCCTCCCTTACCCTCCCCTCTCTTAAAAATAAATAAATGTTAAAAAGAAAAATAAGATAAAGTCTTTGAAAATGATTTAAATTTTCATTTCAATGTACAAAATTATAAAGCTTCAAACGAACCATTGTTAAGTTTGAATAAAGGTTAAAGTTCAGCACCTACAAAAGACCTTATGCATAGTAGGTTTCCAATAAATCGCTATCCTTTCATTATGTCTAGGATTTTTAAAACCTCTATGATGCAGGTTGCATGATATTTTCTTATTAATGATTTTTAAATCATTTCCTTAGTAATGATTTTTTGGGGGCGAATCTCAGGATCAATCTCTACTTCAAACAAAGATAAGGAAATAAGTGTCATCCTGAAAGACAAAAAGAAATAACTAAATAACTGGCCAAAAATAATTAAAATAATTAAGAACAGAAGTGAAATGTTTAGATATGAGAGGTAAAAAGAAAAGCAGCTTCAAAATATCTTTATTAACATTTAAGAAAATATAAAACTGTCCTGTATGCAGTAGCCTGGAAACACAAGAAATATATGTATACATTTAAGCCACCATGATGGGTGACTAGAATAAAGACATTTTGCAGTACTGGCTACATAATTAAACAGGTAAATTCAGACCAAGAAAATACCTCTTTCTCAAAAGCATTTTGGTGCCCTGGGTTACCATGGGGACTCAATAGCTTAACCAATGTGCACTCAAAAATAACTCTTCATTTTCTAAAAGAACTTCTAAAAACTACTGAGCATAAAAATACAAATTACTCCAGTTATTTCCATAGGGCAAACATTAGATTAAATCTGCACTGACCAAAATGGTTAGTAAACCTCTGTTTAAAAGGAAAATAAATAAACGACAGAGCTATTGGGAAAATGGTAAAGATTTCTAGCAACAATTGCTACACCTTTCCAGCAGACCACGCAGCCCTTTCACCAATGGCAAATCAGAGGTTCCCCAAGTGTTCCCCACCATTAGGAAAATCAAGAGCATTACCTGTGGGCTGCCTAGGGTTTCTTTTGCATAAGCTTTTATCTCAGTTTAGCAACATAAAAAAAAAAAAAAGGCACAAAACACAGGATGTATATAACCTTGGCTCACCATTACTCTGGCCTCCTTAATACAATCTGCTAAAAGAGAGAAGTGTTGTGGTTCAGTTTTTTCTCATCACGTGTTTCTGTCTAATTGCAAAGCTAATGGGACAAGTAAACAGGCTGGCTGTACTGTACAACAGGTAAAATAAATCCTTCAAATCAACGACGGAGCTACCGTATTTAAAGAGACATGATTTTTTTTTTTAAAAGGGAAAAAAATGGAGGTAGTAACATTTTCAAAAATAGTAAAAAAAAATTGATAAAAATAAAATAATCCAAATTGAATGTGATTTGTACTTTCTAAATCCAGCCTGTATTTGTACATCATTTCCACATTTAAAGCCCTGGGTTCTACCTGGTACTTGCTAGAAGGAATCTGCAGGGAATGAAGCCTGGTGCCTGATTCCATATATGACAAAGCATTTTTAAAAAAACTATTGATAAGCACATTGCCTTGATTTTGACCATGCAATACAAAGCATAAATTTTAAAGGCCAAGCATTGGTCAGTAAAACTGAATCTCAGCAGTTGGCACGGTTCAAACAACTTTTAAGAGCACAGGAACCTGACTCAATTTAAATACTGGAACACACATTTATATGAGAAACACATTTTTAGGCCTAAAAATACAAACATTTTTCACACTTACACACTATGCACAACAAATACTACTTGAGACAAAATTGAGCAATCAGATCTGCCTAATGCTGTCAATTTTCTTGTCTTTCTGAGAGGCTTATCAATCCGCGGAGCAAAATCTATAGGCAAAAACGGAATAAATTCATGGTCTGTGGCCGCGGCCTCATTGGGACACATTAATGTTACAAGGAAAAGAAACCACATGCTAATACTGTAAAGAAAAACAAGGTGCCTATTTCCCAGAGTCTGATGAAATACCTTTTTACTTTTCCACTTTTTTCAAGGACTATGCTTGCTTCTAAGGAGAAGAAGGAAGACTTGGTTAGGGAGTAAATCTTAAAGGATCCCCAAAGCTAGACAGATTTATAACGAAGTCTCTCACCTTCCAACATCTGTTACTAAAGTTCCTACACTTGTACTTAAGAAAAAAAAATTAGACTGCGAGGAAGTTCCATCTGCATTACTTTCTGAGTTGGGATTTACACACCTACCTGATGAGTTTTCCCTCATACTCTTTCTCCCTCAAATCTTCAAAGAAACATAGACATACACGCAAACACAGACGATGTACCGAGCCCTGCACGTACAGGATCGTCAACACCGAGAGAGAGAGGAGACAAGCCATACTATGATCAAAACAAATGACTGTAACCGTGAGAAACGGGTGGGTTTCTTTTAAAGCCCCCTTGGACCCTTAATGCCCCTCTTCCTACTCCAGGAACTTCATAGGCTCAGAAAGGCAAAACAGTTTGCATTCAAGTAAGAGAAAGAAAACAGAATGTTCGCTTTTCGGGGGCACTACAAAATCAGCCACGGGACCCCGCTGCGCCCAAGTGCAGCGTTAAGGAACGCCAGCCCAGACCCGAGATACATCGTGTAATCAAGGAGAGTAAATAAATAATAGTGGTCAATGTCATTAAGAAGGAGAAAAGTAATAACGATTGTCACCACGGGGTTCCGTACAGCAGCGACACACGGAGCGGGCTTCTCCTCCAGCCCCCACCGCCCGCAACCTCCCGGCAGCAGGACACCGCGGCAGAGAGAGAGGCCCGTGGGCGCCGCGCGCGCCGAGCCGTGGGGCGGGGCCGGTTCCGCGGGGCTCGGCGGGCACGCGCCCCGCCCGGCCCCGCCCCCCTCTCCAGCGCCGACGAGTCCCGCGGGCTGGGCGGGTTTATCGGCTTCCGGTTGCTAGGGCCGGTGCCCTTGGCCTCAGGCCAGGCCTTGCGGCGGGGGTGGGGGTCGAGGGTAGTTAATCTAGGTGCTTTCCCGGCGGACTGCTTCTCGCGGGAGACTGCTTTGACCTTTACCTCGCTGCCTCAATTCCGAGGAAAAGATGAAAGAGGAAAAGCCGGTCGTTTTGAGAAGCAGCTGATTGCCTTGAAGGATAGTGTAGGGGTCCAGCGCATCTTCTCCAATAATACGGAAGGAAAATTACCGGCATCAAGGGGGACGTACTAACAGGGACCATACCTTGAGCGCTTGTGTGCAAAGTTATCTTTGGGGGATAAAACGGCCCATTTATGCAGCTCCAGAGCATTCCCTTCCCAACTGTCAACGGAATCCTGATGTGCCAGGCGCTTTGATGTTGCCTTGAGAACTTAGCGCATGTTTTGAGCTTCTGGCATTATTTCTAAATTGTACCAATTGGAACAGAGATCCTGGAAAATCTGATTATATTGAAGACCATCTTAGTTTTGGGTTAAAGAGTATGACCCAACTAGTCGTGGTTGAAACTTAAAACAAGTCCTTTTGCAGAAAGAAACCAAGTTACCTGTGAACTGTAAACAGATATTTCGAGTCTTAAGAGGCTATCATGGAGGGATTTCCTTAATCTTTTTGACCAAATCTTTTCCCAAATATGTAAAGCAATAACAGTTTGAAGGTAGAGGTGAAAAAATGAGTGTTATTTTTACTGTTCGGGAAAATCAGTATCTACTAAATGATCTAGCATGGGCAGATTGAACATTTTGCTAATAGGAGAAATTTTAGAATGATCCTGATTGGTAATAGTGTATATATTTTAAAATTGTGTTCGTCATAAACCTAAATTTTATCTAGAGTCTTTCTAGAAGTTTTAAAGAATTTTTTTTTCCTTATCCTCTTTTTCTTTTATAGGAATTCTGCTTGGACTCAGCACAGTATTAGCAAAGAATGATTTTCACTAAAATGTAGATTCTAATGAATTACTTTTCAGCAACAATTCAAACATATTGAAAACCTTTTCAATTCCCGATTAACCAATAGCTGTGAAAAACAGTGTTCATTGTTAGTTAAAATGCAAAACCACCCACAACTACTTCGAAGACCTTTACCTCCAAAACTCCCTAAGCTGCCTTTACCTAAGAAGAGAGTCTATGCAGGTATGTGTATTAATCAGATATGTTATTAAGTTTATTTATTTTTCGTAGAAATTTCTCAGGCTGCACGGTTCAGAATCACAATAGTAAAAAAGACACTCACTAGTAACCAGTAACTTCCAAATGTTTGTTGTGAGAGGATAACATCCAATTCAATTCTACAGTTACAGTTGACCTTCATTATTTGTGGACTCTATGGGTGCAAAGTTACCTAACTGCTACAATTATTTCTAACGCCCAAACCAGTACCTTGTGCTGTATGTTATCTTTTTAACTCAACGATATGTCAATGAAGAAGACTTCAGAGCAGTAGAGACAGCTCTTTTTCTTTTTTTTTTAATTTTTTTTTTTAATGTTTATTTATTTTTGAGACAGAAAGCATGAGTGGGGTAGGGTCAGAGAGAGAGGGAGACACAGAATCCGAAGCAGGCTCCAGGCTCTGAGCTGTCAGCACAGAGCCCAATGCGGGGCTCTAACTCACGGACCGTGAGATCATGACCTGGGCCGAAGTCAGACGCTTAACCGACTGAGCCATCCAGGCGCCCCTCTTTTTCCTTTTATCATAGGTGAAACTGTATGCAGGAGAATAGTATATATGGTAACTCTCAGTCATTAGTGGATGGATATGAGGCAGGCAGTGCAAACATACATGTTCCCAGCTGACGTCCAATAAGGAAAATGCTCTGCCTTCTTGTTTCAGCTCTCGTACTGTAAACAACTGCCCTTTTCTCACTCTGTTTTCAGTCTTTTTCCTCTGCCATGTTTTAAAATTTTTTGTGCCTTTTGTTGGTGCTTTTGCCATCACCCCCAGGAATAGTGTTCAAGTGCTGTCTGGTGTTCCTGAGCACAAGAAGGCTGCGATGTGCCTTTACAGAGAAAAGCATGCGTTAGTCAAGCTTCCTTCAGGCATGAGTTGCAGTGTTGCTGGCTGTTTGTTCAATGTTAACGAATCAACAATATATGTTAAGTGTCTTTAAATAGAAACACGGGTAAAACAAGATTATGTATTGATTGGTTGCTGATAATGTTGAGACCAGAAGTTTAGAGGAACCTAACCCTATATTTTCCTTAGAAGCAATGGCTCAGTATTGGATAATTCAGTGTTCACTGAGATTTTATAGAACAGAACGGCCACCGATAACAAGAACTGACTGTACTTCTTAGCACAGCGCTAGGAATTGGGGATGTAATAATGAGCAAAAGAGACCTTGTCCATCTTCTTCATTGGTTGCCCTCTGTTTGGATCACATAATCACATAAGTAATTGTCAAATTACACTGCAGTAAAGTGAAGAGGAGTCCCTCGGATAACCAGAACTTTATATAATACCCTTAATCCTCTATTTCTGTATGTGGTATCTTTTGACTCTGTACAGCAATGATAAAAGCATATTTCCACTTCTTTCCCCTTTTCAGTCTCCTCAGTCACCTGATTGTAGTCCATTATGTTCATTATTTTATAATGTATTTCATTATTTTCGTGTCAACATTTATACTGTTAACATATGCCTAGTCCATCAGTTGATTTCCAATGCTAAATTATTACCTTTGATTCCTGGCTATTAAAGATGTAGAAATCAACATGCCCGTACTACCTCCAATTTCCTATCCCACTTTCCCTTCAGCTTTTGTTATATCATTTCTACATGGTCATTTCTAGAATGTTCTATATTTCTACATTTACAACCTGTTGTGTAACAATAATGCCCACAGTTATGGGGATTTACTGCTCACTACCAGTTCTTTTGTTGTAGTTTTTTCATTCATCTCTTGGTTGAAGTCTATCCTCTAGTACACAGTTCTTGCTATTGACATTTTGGGCTGGAAAATTCTTTTTTGGGGGAGGGGGCTCTCTTGCTTTTTGGCACCTTGGAGGTTCTATGACCTTGACTGTTAATAATCCTATGTTTCCAAAGGCTCTTGGTGGAGTACTTTGCATATAGTAGGTGTTCAAAATATTTGTTGTTGAAATCCATTAATACTTAAAATGACTGAAGTACAGTTTATAAACATGAACAGTCAAACACTGAAATAAAACCCTGAAATGAATATCTAGAATTTGCATAAGATGCTAGATGCCATAGGGAGTTAATGACGTGAGTGATCTGGTCCCTGCCCTTCAGGACATTTTAAGACCTTTAATCAAGTTCTGGAGATGAGATACACATGAAATAAGAACCTTAACAGTATAAAGCAGCATAGAATTTTGTCCAATTAATGGTATAGGCAATAGTAGTTCATACATGTGAGTGAGCACCGGGGCAGGAATGGGGCTTGAACGAAGACTTAAGGAATTAGGAAAAGTGGAGTGAAATATGTTTTACAGAGGAGACTGGTGTACTTTTTTGATGGCAGTGAAGAGTCTCTTGGAAAAGTAGAAATTTAATATACTAGAAAAAAAACCATGGAGAAATGTGTCAAGAAATAGAGAAGCATGGAATTGAGAAGACAGATGCCATCTCCATTGGGAAGGTATCCCTAAACACCACTTCCCCCTTCACCTAGTCAGGGTACCTTCCTTTATGCTCCCATAGTATTCCATGTTTACCCCTACCAAGCATTTGTCCTTCTCTAGTTTAACTGTTTACCTGCCTAGTTTCTACACTTAATGGGGAGATGTTTGATGGCAGTAAGGTTTGTGCTGTGTGACTGTCCCCTCAGCACTGTGGGTACAGCTGGCATGTGATACATGTTAAATGTTTAGTGAATTAACGAGAACGGTAAATATGGGCTACGTTAATCAAGAAAAATGGATTGAGTAAGGTTTTTAGGTAGACTTGGAAAGAAGAAAATGATTTCAACTGGCTAGTGGGAGAAGGTATTCCACGCAGTGTGGCCAACATAGGAAACGAAATTACAAATGAGCAGTATGGGCTTTGGGATTGTCAGTAATAAATTAGAGTATCTGGGGGTTTCTCCTGGAAACTGACGAATCGTTACACAGCAAGATTAGGTGAAGTGGGTCCAGTTTGCATAGATTTGTTGTTTTAATGTTCATTTATTTATTTTTGAGAGGGAGAGAGAGAGAGGGAAAGCCCACGTTTAGGGGACAGGGAGAGAGAGGGAGAGAGAGAATCCCAAGCAGGCTCCATGCTTAGTTCAGTGCCCAACATAGGGCTGGATCTCACAACTTGGATCATGACCTTAGCCAAAGTCAAGAGTCAGAGGCTTAACTGAGCCACCCAGGTGCCCTGGTTTTTTAAAAATGTTTACAGTTCACATAGATAGTTATTCACCAAACTAAGAAGTCTGAATTATCACTGATAAGATTCAGATAATTTGATGAAAACTTTATAAGGCTGCATCAGACAATCAAGGGTGAAGTTAAATTGATGTAGACTAGGATGATGGCAGTGAAAGTTAGAAGAGAAAATCTGGTTTTTTAAAAATGTCACTTAACTAAGAGAGAAGGAGGTTAAAATGCAATAGCCTGCGTGAAAGCACATTATAAGCTATAAAGTCACTGTGTGGTTGTAAGATGTTATAGTACTTGTAATACTTCTCACTTGGTCTGAACTTACTGGCTTGCAGCAACCTGGAACAGTGCCGAATGCCCTAGAATGGGAATCCAGGGATCTGAATTCTGGTCTTAGCTTCAACACTAATATGATGTGTGGCTTTAGGAAGTCATCCAGTCAACGGGTCTTACCTTTCTATTCTGAAACAGCAGAACTTAATTAGGTCACTGGTTTTTGATCCTAATCTCCACTGTAAACCAAATGAAGAGGGGACATGAATCCATGAGAACAATAGCTCACTTCTTCCGTGATTCTCATGGTAGAAAAGGAAAGGGGAGTGGGATGGGGGATGAAAGGGGTGGGGAATTAGAAACTTTAGAGTTGACATATCTAATTTGAATATAGCCTGGGTGATTAATTGCATGTGTTAAATGTGAGGAATTAGAAGTATGGCAGACGGAAAAATAACCCCACAAAAGATATCAGCATCCTAACTTCTCAAACCTGTAATGTTATCTTCTATGGCAAAAAAAAAAAAAAAAAAAAAAAAAGAAAGAGAGAAAGAAAAGAAAATGTTATATGGGGTTCCAAATATGATCAATTTAAGGCTCTTGTGATGAAAGATTATTTTGGATTATTCGGGTGGGCCCAAAATGCAGTCACATGTATGCTTATAAGACAGAAACAGAGATTACACACACACACACACACACACACACACAGGCAGAGAGAAGACTATGATACCAAGATGGATCAAAGAGAGATTTGAAGGTGCTGGCCTTGAAGATAGGAGTGATGTGGCCACAAGCCATGGCGTGCTGGCAGCCACCAGAAGCTGCAAGAGGCAAGGAATGGATTCTCTACATGGGAGTCCAGAGAGAACAGGGCCCTGCTGATACCTTGATTTCTGGCTCAGTTATATAACTTTGGACTTCTGGCCTCCAGAGCTGTAAGAGAATAAATTTCTGTTGTTTTATGCCATGAGGTTTGTGGTTATTTGTTACAGCAGCTAGAGGAAACTAATGCAAGAGGAATCTAGGATTCCAGTGTGTGTGTGTGTGTGTGTGTGTGTGTAAGTGTAACTAAATAACAGATGTATCTCTATGAGATAAAGGAGGACAGAAAGTGCTGATGACTTTGGTGTAGACATGACAAGTTTGAGGTGCTTAGGGCTTCCAGACCCAGATTTAGAATTATTACTGTAGATGGAAAATTAGTTACAATTGGGGGAGGGATAATGATAGAATCTTTGGAAGTACTAAGTGGTAAGTTGAGAAAGAGAAAGGTTTGCGTAGAGAAGATAAATGGGCAGGGGTAGGAATGAAAAAATGGCTCTCATGAGAGCCAAGGAAAGAGTGATTTCATGGAGAATAGGGTGGATTAAAGTATCGAATGCCAAGAGGAGGTCACATAAAGGTAAATAATAATGTGTACCCGTTAGGTTTAGCAACAAGATATCAACGATCACTTTGTGATAACAGCTTTGGTAGCAGAGGTGGAAAATTCCAGGTTGTAACGCTTTGAAACGTAAATAGGAGGAAACTTTCAGTGTCAGCCTCAAAATGTAAAGAGATTGAAAGCGATCACTCATATCCTCATAAGGGGGAAAAGTAAATAAACTGATAATCGGTGACTTTCTTAGATCCATCAGAAAATTCGAGTCACAGAGCAAACCAGCATCCTGAAATCTGGAGAGACAGGCAGCTATAGAGAATCTCAGCTGAGATTGGTTTATTGGGATCAGAAGATACTTAAGCCAGTAAGTGGTAGGAACACTTAAATGCTAATTTTGGCAAATTGCTGGAGGTTGAGTGTGGACTAGCTTGAGAGTTAAAAACTCCTAGGGTCTGGTCTTAGGGGAGCCTCCACACTGCCATGGGTTTTAACTCCAGGAGCCCCACAAGATTCTCATGAAGAGCAGAGAAAAATTTGTTCATCTTTTCCCCAGTATGAGGGAGAAAGTAACCACTGAAACATTCCCAGAGCATGCTTCTGCCCTCTAAAGAAAACTACATCACCAGACCCTTATCTGACCTGGGGTAAGGTCAAGTTAGATAACCCTCTCCCCCTGTAGCCTTTCTGTGTCATGTAAGGGGAAGAAAAAGCTAAGGGTTGTGGAAGCCACAACCCAGGGATTCAGGCCCACTAAAACCCCGAGATTTTTATATAATAAATATATATATGAGGGGCGCCTGGGTGGCTCAGTCTGTTAAGTGTCTGACTTTGGCTCAGGTCATGAGCTCACGGTTAGTGAGTTCGAGCCTCATGTCGGGCTCTGTGCTGACAGCTCAGAGCCTGTAGCCTGCTTTGGATTCTGTGTCTCCCTCTCTTTCTCTGCCCCTCCCCCGCTATCACTCTGTCTCTCTCAAAAATAAATAAACACTAAAATAAATAAAAATAAATGGGGCGCCTGGGTGGCTCAGTCAGTTAAGCGTCCAACTTTGGCTCAGGTCATGCTCTCGCCGTTTGTGAGTTCGAGCTCCACATTGGGCTCTGTGCTGACAGCTCAGAGCCTGGAGCCTGCTTTGGATTCTTTGTCTCCTGCTCTCTCTGCCCCTCCTGTGCTTGAGTTCTGTCTTTCTCTGTCTCTCAATAATGAATAAGCATTAAAAAAAATAATAAATAAATAAATAAAAATAAATACATGAGATTTTTTATAATGAGAATATACAATAATTCCTTTCCCTAATACCTTATCACCACATCAGTAGGGTTCTAATATAAAAAGAGGGGATTACAACTGAAAGAGCTTTAAGATGCAGACTTTATTTAAGAAGGCATCTGTAGGGAAGCACAGAGACAACAAAGGAAGAAAAAAGAAAAACAAGAAAACTAGAAGAAACTTAAATGTCTGACACCAACAGCTACAGTCACCTCCATTCCTATTCCCCAGTACATCGTGCTCAGCTTTTGGCAAAAGAATTACAACTCATGCTTAAAGATTAGAAAAGACCACAGTCTGAAGAGAAAAAGGAAGCATGTAGAACCATACTCAGGACACAGTAACTGAAATTATCAGACAGCAAATTGAAAATAACTGATTGATATATTAAGAACCTTGATGGAAAAAGTAGACAGCATGCAAGAACAGATGAATCATGTAAGGAGGGATATGGAAACTACGGAAAAATCAAGGGAAATGCTAGAAGTAAAAATTACTGCGATGGAAATAAACAGTGCCTTTAATGGGCTCATCAGTAGCCTGGACACGACTGAGAAAAGGATCTGTGAGTTTGACAATAGGCCGGGTGAAAATTCTCAAACTCAAATGCGAGGAGTAAAAAGAATAAACAAAATAACAAAAAAGAATACCAAAAAACCTGTGGGAAAATAACAAAAGACAGGACATACGGGTAATGGAAATACCAGAGGAGAGAAAACAGCCATGAGAGCAGAAGAAATGTTTGAAGTAATAGTGGCTGAGAATTTGCCAAAATTAGTGACAGACCAAACCACAAATCAGGAAGCTCAGGGAACACCTACCAGGATAAACATATTTTAAAAATGCACTTAGTCATATCTTATTTAAACTGCAGAACACTAAAGACAGAGGGAAACTCTCGAAAGGAGGTGGGGCAGGGGGAGAGGGGAGAAATTCCTACAGAGAAAAAGGATTTAGAATCACATTGGATTTCTTGTCAGAAACCATGCAAGCAAGAAAAGAATAAAATGAAAAAGTTAAAAGTGTTGAAAGAAAAAAAAAAACTCCACCAAAGTAGAATCTGTATTCTAGTGAAATTATCCTTCAAAAATGAAGGAGAGAGGCGCCTGGGTGACTCAGTCGGTTGAACGCTGACTCTTGATTTCAGTTCAGGTCACAATCCCACTGGGGCCGTGGGACCCAGCCCTGCATGGGGGCTCCATGCTGAGCATGAACTGTGCTTGATGTTATCTCTCTCTCTCTCTCTCTCTCTCTCTCTCTCTCCCTCCCCCTCTGCTCCTCTCCCCACCTTATGCTCTCTCTTAAAAAAAAAAAAAATGAAGGAGAAATATAGACTTCCTCAGACAAAAACTGTGGGTATTTGTGGCCAGTAGAACTTTTTAGAAGTTCTTTTGTGTTAAAAGAAGAAAAATGATATTGGTCCCAAACTCAGATCTACCTAAAGAAAGGAGGAGTATCAGAGAAGGAAAACTGGAGTGAAATAAAAATTTATTTTTCTTATTCTTCCTTGATCTAATAACTATTTGAATGAATAATAGCCACAATGTATTAGGTGATTGATTACAGCATAAGGATAAATGAAATGAATGGCAGCAACACTATAAAGAATGGGAGAGAGGTCTTGGGAATACTCTGTTAAAAGACACCCACAATACCTGTTAAGTGGCATCCTATTATTTGAAAGCAGACTTAGGGTATGGAAGTGTTGAATTACTACATTGCACACCTGAAACTATTATAACACTGTAGGTTAAATGACTGGAATTAAAGTTAAAAAAAAAGAAAAGAAAGTAGACTTTGATTATTGAAAGGATAATAAAAGAAACTTTTTATTATGAATTAAATATCCTTTCTAAATGCCGCACATCAGACTTGAGTTGTCTTGTTTTTTTGCATAGCGAGATAGTTGTAATTTACAGTTTTGATTCCTATCAATAAAGTACATGCCAATTAAAAAAAAAGAAAATAGACTTAGGTTAACTGTAAATGTATACTATAAACTTCAGGGAAACCACTTAACATTTTTTGTAAAAGAAGCATAATTGATATGCTAAGAGAAGAGAGAAGCTGAGAAACTGAAGGAGAGAAACTGAAGGCTTGTAAAATGCTCAACTAAAACCAGAAAAAGAAAAAAAGGAAGGGAATATTAAAAAAAAAAAAAAGCAGCAGTGCAGTATACATATTTTACATATAACAAAACAACCTATTATAGAGCGAGAGGCAAACCAGAGGAGACTCTTAAATACAGACAACGAACTGAGGGTTGATGGGGGGATGGGGCAGCAAGGAAGATGGGTGATGGGCACTGAGAAGAGCACTTGTTGGGATGAGCACTGGGTGTTGTATGTGAGCGATGAATCACGGGAATCTACTCCCAAAACCAAAAGTACGCTGTATACCCTGCATGTTAGCCAACTTGACCATAAATTATATAAATAAATAAATACATACATAAATACATCAAATAAATAAATAAATAAATAAATATAAAACAAACTGTTATAGCAGATAAAAAACAAGACCCAACTATATGTTGTCTACGAGAGACTTACTTTTTAATAAATTATTTGTTTATTTTGAGAGAGAGAGAGTGCATGCAAGTGGGTGAGGGGCAGAGAGAGAGAGAGAGAGAGAGAGAGAATTCGAAGCAGGCTCCATGCTCTCAGTGCAGAGTCTGACTTGGGGCTCAGACTCACGAACCATGAGATCATGAACTGAGTCAAAACCAAGAGTCAGACACTTAACCAAATGAGCCACCCAAGCACCCCTACAAGAAACTTACTTGAAATATAAAAACACAGAGAGGTTGAAAGTAAAGGTGTAGAGAAAGACATACCACACTAACACTAACACTAATCAAAAAAATATATAGTAGCTATATTAATTTCAGACAGAGCAGATTTCAGAACAAGAAAAGTTATTAGGGGAAAATAGGAGCAATATTTACGTATAAAGGAGTCAATTCTTTAAAAAGACAACAGTCTTTAACTGACAGGCACCTAAAGGAGAGAGAGGCAAAATCTTTCAGGCAAAAACTGCTAGAGTTGTTAGGAGAAATAGATAAATCCATTGTTATAGTTGGGGAGTTCCACACCCCTTATCAGTAATTAACAGATCTAGCAGGCAGAAAATTAGTAAGGATATAGCTGAACCAAATAGTACCAACAATTGACAGGATCTAATTGACATTTATAGAGCACTTCATCCAACCACAGCAGAAAATATTCTTCTCCCTCACATAAGACACCCATCAAGCTAGACCACATTCTAGGCCATAAAACACACTTAAAAAAAAAACACAGATATTATACAGTGTTTGTTCTCAGAACACAATGGAATTAAACTAAAAATCAGTAACAGAAAGATATGTGGAAATCCAAAAATATTTGGAGATTAAACAACACACTTAAATAGCACATGGGTCAGAGAAGTCACAGAGATATTTTACAATGTTTTTTAACTAAATGGAAATAAAATTACAGCCTATCAAAATATGCAGTGTAAAACAATAGGGCTTAAAAGGTATGTAGAACCTTGAATGCATATTTTAGAAAAAGAAGATTAATCTAAAACAAATACTTTAAACTTTTACTTTAGGAAACTAGAAAAAGGAGAAGAATATAAACCTAGTGCAAGCAGAAGAAAATAAATAATAATTAGAGCAGAAATTAAGTTGAAAAAAGAAAATCAATTGAGAAAATCAACAAAACCAAAAGCTAGTTCTATGGAAAGATTAATAAAATTGATAAAACCCTAACAAGGCTATCTAAGAAAAAAGAAGAAATAAATTACTGCTATCAGAGATGAAAGAGGGTTCATTGCTTCTGAGTCTATGGACATTAAAAAAAAAAAAGATAAAGAAATATTATGAACAATTCTTGGTCAATACATTTGGTAACAGATAAAAGGGACAGATTCTTTCGAAGACATAAAC
This sequence comes from Panthera uncia, assembly GCF_023721935.1. NCBI lineage: Eukaryota > Metazoa > Chordata > Mammalia > Carnivora > Felidae > Panthera > Panthera uncia. Next base: position 23,575,178 of record NW_026057576.1, on the reverse strand, counting down.
TACCAAAACTCACACAAAGTAAAATATATAATCTGCTATAAATAATGTCTATATTTATAAATAATTTATTACTTTATAGGCTTGTATAGGCCTATTTTAAGAAATTGAATCAGTAATAATAACTTTGCAGAATAGAAAGCACCAGGCCCAGATAGTCACTGGTGAATTCTACCAAACATTTAAAGAGTAAATTATATCCATTCTCTACAAACTATTCCAGAAGATAGACACAGAGAGAACACTTCCTAAATCATTCTGTGAGAGCAGTATACCCTAATACCAACACCAGACAAAGAATTTACAAGAAAACTACATATAAATATCACCCATGAACATAGGTGCCAAAATCCTCCACAAAATTTTAGCAAATTGAATTCAACAATGTTTAAAAATAATCACACATCATGACCAAGTGGAATTTATTCTAGATATGCAAGACTGGTTCAACACTCAAAAATCAGTTAATGTCACCCATCATATAAATAGCCTAAAGAAGAAAAATCACACGATCACATCAGTAGATACAGAAAATCCATCTGTCAAAATCCAGCATGCCTTCATGAAGTAATTCTCAGCAAACTAAGAATAGATGAGAACTTTCTCAACTTGATAAAGAAGATCTACCCCAAATCCCACAGCTAACAACATCTTTAATGGTGAGAAACTAGATGCTTTCCCCCTAAAATGACAAAGGATGTCCCCTCTCACCACTGCTATTTAGCAATTGTACTAAAAAATCCTAGCTAATGCAATAGGACAAGAAAATGAAATAAAAGCTGTACAAGTTGAGAAGAAAGAAATAAAACTACCTTTATTCTATGTAGAAAATCCCAAAGAATCAACAAAAGAACTCTTGGAAATAAAAAACAGTTATAGCAATGTTACAAGATACAAGATTAATATACCCAAATCAATTGCTTTCCTATATACCAGCAACAGTTAGAATGTGAAATTCAAAACACTACAACTTACTTTAGTATCAAAACACACTACAATTGGGGTGCCTGGGTGGCTCAGTTGGTTAAGCATCTGACTCCGGCTCAGGTCATGATCTCACAGTCTGTGAGTTTGAGCCCCGCGTCGGGCTCTATGCTGGCAGCTCAGAGTCTGGAGCCTGCTTCAGATTCTGTGTCTTCCTCTCTCTCTGCCTCTCCCTGCTCATGCTCTGTCTCTCTCTGTCTCAAAAATAAATAAAAACACTAAAAAAAATGTTTTTAAACACACTAGAATTAATTTAGGCATAAAGCTAATAATGTATTATAGGATTTATATGCATAAAACTACCAAATTGTGATAAAAGAAATAAAAAATATATAAATAAATGGAAAGGTATTTCATCTTCATGAATAGGAAGATTCAATATTGTTAAACTTGATCTACAGATTCAAAGAAATCTCAGCCAAAATACGAGCAAGTTATTTAGTGTGTATTGACAAAATTATTCTAAAGTTTATATGTAAAGGAAAAACACAATACCAAATACAATACTGAAGAAGAGGAAGGAAGTAAAATTGTCACCACTCAATTTCAAGACTTTAAAGTAATACAGTGTTGTATTGGCAAAATAAAGGACAAATAGATCAATGGATGAAAACAGAGAGCCAAGAAATAGATATACACAAATATAGTCAACTGATCTTTGACAAAAGAACAAAGAACAAAGGTATAGTCTTTTCAGTGAATGGTCCTGGAACAAATTAACTAGGTACCAACACGCAAAAAAAAAAAAAAAAAAAAAAATTAATCTAGACCAGACCTTATACCTTTCACAAAAATAAACACAAAAGAAGCATAGACCTAAATGTACAAATGCAAAACACTAAAACGTCTAGAATATAACACAGGAGAAAATCTAGGTGACCATGGATTTGGCAATGACTTTTTAGATATGACACCAAAGGAACAGTCCATGAAATTGAAGATTTATCAGGTTTATATTTCCGTCTGTTTCTTTTGGAACATTCCCTTGTGCATTAAATAGAAATAAAACAATACAATAATAAAAAAGAACAACCCATGAAAGAAAAAATTGGTAAGTTGAACTTCATTAAAATTAAAAACTTTTACTCTGTGAAAGACATCGTTAAAAGAGTAAGAAGACAAGCCACACACTGGCAGAAAATATTTACAAAACACATATCTGATAAAGGACTTTCTATCCCAAATTAATGATCTCTTAAATAATAAGAAAAGAACCTAATTAAAAAGTGGTCTAGGGGCACCTGGGTGGCTCAGTCGGTTGAGTGACTCTTGATCTCAGCTCAGGTCATGATCCTGGGTTCTTGGGATGGAGCCCCACTGAGTGTGAAGCCTGCTTGGGATTCTATCTTTCTTCCTCTGCCCCTCTCCCCTGCTTGTGTGCACACACACACACTCTCTCTAAAATAATAATAATAATAATAATAAATAACAATAATAATAATAAAAGTGAGCTAAATATCTGAAATGTCACTTCACTGAAGATATCCAGAAAGCAAATAAGCATAGGAAAAAATGCTTAACACTAAACGTTAAAAAAAATTTTTTTTTTAAAAAGGAGGGGGGTGCCTGGGTGGCTCGGTCGGTTGAGTGTCCAACTAAGGCTCAGCTCATGATCTCGCAGTTCTTGGGTTCGAGCCCTGCATCAGGCTCTGTGATGACAGCTCAGAGCCTGGAGTCTGCTTCAGATTCTGTGTCTCCCTCTCTCTCTGCCCTTAACCCGCTAGTGTTCTGTCTCTCTCTGTCTCTCAAAAATGAATAAAAATGTTTAAAAAAAGTTTTTTAAGAAAAAATGCTTAACGCCAAAAAAAGAAAGAAATTTAAGAAAAAAAGATAAAAAATGCTTAATATTTGCATTTGTCATTAGAGACTGCAAATTAAACCAACAACGAGATACCACTGCATACCTCTTAGAATAGTTAAAATACACAACACTGACACCACCAAATTCTGGAGAAGAGCAAAACAAACCCCTCTTATTTATTCCAGGCTACATACTGCATGATTCCAACCACTGTAGTATTTTCGAAAAGGCAAAACAATAACACGGTAAAAACTAAAAAATCAGGGGTTGCCAGAAATTTGTTTAGAGAGAGAAGTGTTGAATAGGTGAAGCACAGGGGAATTTTAAGGTGGTAAAATTATTTTTTATGATACTGTAATAGTGGATGCATGGCATTACACATTTGTCCAAATCTATGGAAATGTACAACACAGAGAATGAACCCTAATGTCAAGTATGGACTTGAATTAATTGTATGTCAACATTGGTTCATCAATTATAATAAATGTACTCACCAATCAGGATGTTAATAATAGATAAAATTGTAGGGGGGAATATATAGGAATTGTATTCTTGCTCCAGTATTTTCATATCTAAAATTGTTCTAAAAAGAAAGACTATTAATTAAAAGTTACAGACTAAATAAAGTGAAACAGAACAGAGAGGAGAAGACATCAAACTGAGTGTCAGTTACTTCACACTCCAGAAGGATAAATATGGTGAGACTGTGGTGGTTGGAAGGAATTCTGGAGTTTGTTGAGGATTTTGCTTGCGTTATTATGTTTTGTTTTAATATGGGAGAGAGGGAAAAAAGTTGAATGATGGTGTGACCATTTTTCTTGAATGAGCTAGTTTTTATTAATTCCATACAAGCAGGAAGCAAACGTTCTTATTCTCCCACTAATGCCCTTCAAACTCACCCGGGACACACAGCTTTCCTCCAAGGCTTTTCTAGTCAACTTCACCTCTTAGCCTTGTTACCTTTTCAGATATTAAACGAATATTTCAATCTGAATCATTACTTTTATCTGGCCTGCCCCTTCCCCCAGCTCAGACTAGGTCTGCAAATTTTTAGACACGCCAGAGGAGACAGGGGCATGACAAGGTCTTCCACCTGGCTCTTTACTTCTTTCCCCCAACTTATGGTTTCTGCTCCTCCATAAGTGGGGCTAGGGATGGAGAAGAGTTAAGGAGAGTTAAAAACTAGGCGTCAGTCTCTGTACCCCCTGAAATGCCAGGAGATACAGGTCAAGGAGTTTCAAGGATTCTCTTGCCTTGCTCCAATTGGAACCCAGGACTGGGTGGGCTGATCCCTTTTTGCTACTCTGTAAGTATTAGTGGGGGAGGTGAGTAGAGGAATGATATGTTATTTTCTCCTCCTGGCATACATTCCTGCTCTCTAAATGGTTCTCTGAGAATTCTGGTCACATTGTTTGAGGTTGGGGAAAAATCATCCTCTTCCACCCACCACAAGGAGGGGAAGATTGAGGAAACACATAGCACTCCAATAACTCTATCCAGGAGAATTCCTCTCTCTAAACTCAGGTCAGACTCCAGCCATCTCTTATACGTAGACAGCAGATGGATGAGACCTGGATTTGTTTTGGCATCTCTTTGCAAGCCTTGCCTTAAAGAATCTATTATCTCTTCTTTAGAAGGTAGAAGTCTTCATCATTTAGTACTCAACTGAGACAATGGAAAAGAGTCATTTGACATTCTGTCCCATAGGAAAGAGAAAGCATATTTGGTGTGGTGAGGTACCGAAGAACACAGGCATTGTGTGTTTTCTGGACCTAGGAGAGAAAAGAACATTTACCTTTTAACCTAACTGAACTTGTAGTATGTTGTACCCAGCATCAGGATGTTATCGTTTCAAAAGACACATTGGTCTGACATTTGGCGTTGAAAAGAATTGTGAGTCTTTGCTCAAGGAAGTTTCAATGAGGAAGGGATAACGAGAAATGATAAATAACAAAACTTCATCAAAATAATATTTACCCATTTTATTTCCAGTTTTAGTAGCAACTGGTCAAAAAATTACCTTTATACCCTTTCTTCTATCAATTCTGTTCTTCCAAGAGTCTCTCCCTACCCTTTCTAAATCTAATACAATTTAGTCTTTTCTCGTTTCCATTTGATTACTCAAACTTTACCCCAGTCAGTTAAACAAAAGTCCTCATAGCTGAGCAGGTATATGCAGAAATTTTTAGAAGGTGAAAGAGGGGTGAGCATGAACGTTAAGACATTAAATTTTGTCCCTGGTACCTTGATAAATATAAACTAATTGTGCCTTTTTTTTTTTTTCTGGTTTAGCCAAGACTGGTAAAGCTAAGCCAAAACGTGTGACGTTCACTCCAGACGAAACCACTTCAACTGAAAGAAAGAAAACTAGTTTTCTTGATGTTTCAAGAGATCGATCACAAACCCCTATCAGTATCCAAAATCTCTCTCTTGATCATCATGTACAAGAAAGAGTGACGACTATTTCAATACCAAGAAAATATTTTAACAGGGTCTATTGGCACATTCCAGAGACTGCTACCGGTTGCATATTTTTTCCAAGCTGTCATTCAGCCTCAAGTCGAGTTTTTGGGAAAGAAACAAGCCAAACGGAAACTTCAAGAAAATCAAAACGAGAAGTGTCAAGAAGAAAAAATATTTATGTTGATAACATGTTCAAAGACATTCTGATTCTCTCCTCAGAGTTCTCCAGACCTGCAAGTGCACCTTCCCCAGTTATTACTCCCAAACCCAAGGAAGTTCTCTCTGAGTATCCACCTTTATCAAAGAATAAAACCTTTATTTTTAAGCAGGCTCTGATAGATTTAAGTGAAACAGGGCCAAGCCCTCCACCAAGAAGTGTGCCTGTTAAAGCAGAAAGACAGTGGTCTGAACGTTTAAAGCAAAATACTGCGGTGGTACTAACTATTAGTAATTTTCCAGGTCCCATCGCCCTACCAACACCAGTTTTGCCAAGAAAACCTCGAAGACAGTCTTTGTTAGGTAAATCCATGTTTAAAATGATACATGTTCAAAATGGGCATTTGGATTATTTACATTTTTTCCTATCACAAATAATGCATGCTTTGTAATAATGGGGTCAAGTGGACCAAAGGGAAGAGAAGGCACGCGAGCGAAGGTTGCTTTCCCCTTGGGTTTGCAGGTTGGGATGGCGGGATCACTTTCTGCCTATGCATACATTCCATATACGATCCAGAAAGAGGTAACAGAAGTATTGACCTTGAGGGTCTGCCAAGGTCAAACTGGGTGCTCTACCCAGATGGCGGTAGTGGGAAGCAGATGAGGAAGCCCAAAGGATCAGAAAAGTCAACATAAAAGAGGAGTGGGAATGAACAGTCATTCAGAAGGCGATCAAGATGAACTCTAGAAGCAGAATGCCAGTGTGGACGGAGCCCTTCACGGGCACGGTTCCGTGGACAATCCAAATTCATTAAAAGATGAACAATTATAATGAAATCATAACACCCTGAACATGAGTGTTCACAAGTATCCAAAAAGTTGTTTCATTTTTTTCTTTTTTCTAGAAACTCAAGTAACAGAATCCGACAATGTGGAAAGCACGTCAAGGCAAAGTGTGTCAAACCTGACAGAAGGTAAACACTAGGCGTATTTCATTCTTTAAAAAAACTGTATATAAGTTTATCTCTCTACAGAAGTATTCATGATTTTGTGTTGGTGTATGTGTGTGGGGTTCACACATATGTCTCACCTCATTTTCAGCTCTTTAAGCCATTTGCTCAGCAACTATGTTTGACGTATTGACTATAAGTCATAGTTTGTACTGATGCTGGGAACATAAAAGCTGGAGCATTTTTAATCTGGGTAGGTGAGATAAATATGCAACAATGAAAGGTAACTATTTTCCATGTGCCAGGCACTGTTCTAAGTGCTTTAACTTTAGTTACCTAGAAAAAACAAAAGAAAAATCATCTCTTTTTTTCTAATGTTTATTTTTGAGAGAGAGGGAGAGAGAGACACAAAGTGTGAGCAGGGGAGGGGCAGAGAGAGAGAGAGAGACATAGAGAATCTGAAACACGCTCCAGGCTCTGAGCTGTCAGCACAGAGCCGACATGGTGCTTGAACTCATGAACCGTGAGATCATGACCTGAGCCGAAGTCGGATGCTTAACTGACAGAGCCGCCCAGGAGCCCCCATATCCGCTGATTTCTAAGCTGTGCATGTGCAGGACAGTACTCTAAGAAACACAGCAAAAAACATCAGCAGAGAAGCTACGAGAAGTGAGCATGCATGGGAGATAGTTATTGAAGTTAAAGCTCTGCCAAGATGCAGGAGCCTTGTAAACACATGGGGCTTTTAGTTGAAGACCCAGAGGACCCATGCCTTAGAAATAAGGATGATGTTTTAGAAAAAAGTACAAAACTAAAATAGATTATCCCTAGCAAAGCTCAAAACCAGTCCCTAATGAATCAAAGTGATACTTTTTCCACTTTTCTTTCAATCAAAGAAAATTTAACACTTGTTGGAGAAATATGGCGTTATCCGGACCCTTTAAAATTTTCATACACAATATCCAGCATTAAATTAAAAAATCACAAGTCATCCTATAAAAACAGGATAAAATGTCTGAAGATCTGTAGAAAGAAAAAAGGCAAGAGAAACAGACACATAGAATCAGATACCAAAGTTTTCAAAGAGGGATTTTAAAAATAATTGTGATGACTATGTTTAAGAAAGGAAAGAATGAGTTAGAGAATTTTACCAGAGAACTAGAAGTTTTGTTTTTAAAAATGGGAGTCAAATAAAATTCTAGAGCAGAAGAAATAACCAAGGAATGATTCAGTTAATGATTAAACACAGAAGGCTCCAATGATAGGACTTTCTCTTTTTCCCAGGTCATCAGCCGAAACAAATCATGCTGCCATTTCTGATTTGTTGACTTTGTCCCACTCTGGCGGTCCCCTTTTGAAAGTTTCCAGAGCCTTCAGGGATCCATCAGGGCATTTCTATTTTTTTCTCCACCTGAATTCCCATTTCCATCCCAAAACCAATGCTTGGGCCTAGTCCATGGGGATGGGTGGGCTGGGAACAGCACAGAGACCTAGGTCTTAACTCGCTCTCCTTTCCTTCTTGATCCACTCTCTCTCCCAAGACAACGACTCTCTCTATCATATCATACATCTCTCTTGATGCTGCAGTTACCTTTCACATCTACTGATCTGAGATGGGCACACAGGGCCTATTTTGGCAGCTAGAAACTGAACATTGCTTTCTTTGGTCTAGGATGCATGATTTCCTTTCACTGAAGCCATGGCCTAAGGCTTTCTGAGATTGTAAAATATGTTGCTGCAAATAATACAGCAAGAATGGCCATGAATGTAAAATATATGTTCCGAGGTCACAAAATATTTTCCTGCTGCATTTGGGTTTATACTTGAATAGGCCGTTTCTGAAGGTGAAACCCGCAAGGGTCATGAGGAAGTAAATTTAGATGCTCTTTGTTTGACTAACTTCTAAGTTGTTTGGATTTTTTTTCTTTTTTTGTGTGGGGTCTCCAAACGGAGACAAGAAAGCCGAATTATATAAGGCCCTTGAAACACAGCAAGGGTGTCCCTTGCGAGGTGATCTCTATCTGACTTACGATTATGTGATGTCCTTTATTAGTTTTGTGAAGCAAGAAGTTGCTTATGTAATTCGTAGTAAAAGTTTTGAAAATATTTGTACACATAACACAAAAAGACTGAGATTGATAGAATCTAAGTTATCTGGAGAGAAATCTATGAGCATACGGTTTTCCTTTGGAAAGACAAAGGTGCCAGCTAATATTTGAAACACAGACACACATGCACACACACACACACACACACACACACACACACACAAAACAAAGCCCAGTTTAGCAAATAGAACCAGTGGGACTAGGTTAGTAAAGTCTCAGAGCACTCTCTCCCAGAGGATGTACACAGCTAACCTACTTACCATGATTCACTGTGACCGTAATATAAATACCTCTTAACTTTCATTCTAAGTGCTAATGCATTTAGGTCTCATTTTTTTCTCCTGTTTATGTAGGTATCATTAACATTAAACCTATAAAAAGAGAGGAGTCACATGTGATACGGGGTGAAGGTTTTAAGACTATTAATGCAACACGATATGAAACAATAATAGCCATGACCAACCTAGCCATAATTAACTGTCAAATACATGGAAGAAATGCACTTAATCTTAAGGTATGCTACATCTTTTTAATGGCAATTTCTTTTCAAATCAGCCATTATTCTTGCTCTAGGTTTCTTAACTTTGGTTAGTTTCCACGGTATTGAAGGGAGCCTTCCTGTTACAATAGAGATTTTCCAGGAACGCATGCAAATTTATCTCTAAACCTATGTCCTAGTTTGCCTTCATTCCAGTTTTGTAAAATGTTAAGATCCAAAGAAATCATAGTGTATTTTCATTATCTGGCGTGAGTAAAAAAAAGTGAGATTCAGAATTATCATATTTTGAAGTTATGGGCAATCTTTGGCCCTTGTGCCACATCTAGCAACAGGCTAAATTTTCACTGAACACAAGCCTGGTGTGATGAACAGCTATAATAATAGTTGCCATTTATTAAGGACCCACTCTGTGCAAAGCAAATGTTACTCTTAAAGCTTACAATTCAGCCGAATAGGTATTATAATCTGTGGTTTACAGTTAGGAGCACTGAAGCCCAATGAAAATAAGACCATCCAGCCAGCAAGTAGCAGAGCCTTAGGTTTGAAGTCAGAGCTCTTTGACCTCAAGATCTAGGTTTCATTTAAAAATGTATTTCGAAATAAGTTCAAACTCATAGAAAACTTGCAAAAATAGGAAAAGCGACAAGAGAGTTTCTTGGGGGAAGGTAGGGCATTCAAAAAGGCCTATGGATACTGGGGAATTTAGAAAGCTATGTGCATGGCCAGGGCAGGACGCATTCTAGAGAAGATCCCATGCAATCACTACCTTTTAATGACCTGGCTAAGCATTGAAAGGGTGCCCTTGCGTAGAGCCAATCTGAAAAGACTGGAAGAAATATTATTCTCTCTCTACTCCTGTCCTGTTGTACAAGGAAATCTCTGTCAAAACACTAACTGAACACTAGCCAACAGAGCAGAGATTTCAAACACAACACATGAAAAATTATAGACTTCACGAAAACAATTAAGAAAAATCACTAAACCAACAGCTACAGCCCACAGCAAGTAAAATTTAAAAAAAAAAATGGAAAGGGGGAATAATATGATTTTTAGAGTTACCACATTATAATATGCAACTGTTCAGTTTTCAACAAAAAATATGGAATATGTGACGAAACAAGAAATGTGGCCAGTCACAGCAGAAATTAATAGAAACTGTTTCTGAGGAAGCACAGACATTGGACTTACTAGGGGGGAAAAACCTTTATATCAACTGTCTTAAGTATTCTGAAGTAGCTAAAAACAAAACAAACAAACAAAAAACAGAAGAATGATATGTTAGCAGAGATTTATCAATAAAGAGATAGAAATTACAAAGAAGAACCAAAAAGTAGTTATGGAACTGAAAAATACAATAACCTCACTGGAAGCTTTCAATTGTAGGTTTGAGCAGGCACGAGAAAGAATCAGAGAACTGGAAGATAGGTCAATTGAAATAATCAAATATGATGAACAGAAAGAAGAAGAAGAGGAAGAAGAAAGAGAAGGAGGAGAAAGAAGAAAGAAAAATGAACAGAGGCCAAGGGACCAATCAGACACCACCAAGTGTACCAAGTAATGGAAGTCCTAGAAAGAGAAGAGAAAGAAACGGGCAGAAAGAACATTTGAAGACATAATGGCCAAAACCTCCCCAAATTGATTAAAGGTACAAATCTGTAGATCTCAGAAGCTTGACAAATTCCAAAAGGATAAACACGGACAGTTTCACATTGAAACACATTGTAATCTGTCAAAAGCTAGAGAAAATCTTGAGAACAGCAAGGCAGGAATGATTTGTCATGCATAAGGGATGCTCAAACTTGATAGCCAATTTGTCATCAGAAACCATGGAAGTCAGAAAGGAATGGGATGACATTTTTAAAGTGAAGAAAGAAAAGCAATCTCTCAACCAAGAATCCTATATCCAGCAAAACTATCTTTCAAAAACTAGATGACAAATTAAGATGTTCCAAGATAAACAAAAGCTGAGGGAGTTTGTTATTAGTACACCTGCCCTATATGAAATGCCGAAGAGAATTCTTTAGTCTGCAACGAAAAGATATTAGACAGGAACTCAAAACCTGAAAAAGAAATAAAATCTGGTAAAGGTAACTACATAGGTACATATAAAACCCAGAATTGTTCTATTTTTGGTTTTCAACACTTATTTTTATGTCCTATGTTATTTAAAAGACAAATGCATAAAACAATAGTTATCAATATATGTTAATGGACACACAATGTAGAAAGATGTCATTTTTGATGAAACAACAAGGACAGGGGTAGATGTGTATAGGAACAAAGATTTTTTTGTGCTATTGAAGTTAACGTGGTATCAGTCCAAACTAGATTGTTATAAATTTAAGATGCCAACTATAATCTCCATGGTAACAACTATTAAGAAACTGTCTTAAAAATATACCACAAAAGAGAACAAGACAAGAATCAATATGGCAGATTGCAAAATAATTAAACACCAGTGAGGCAGTAATCAAATAACAACAATAAAAAACATTCTGGAAAAGGCAAAACTATGGAGATAGTAAAACTATCAGTGGTCGCCAGGGATGTTGGAGGAGGGAGGGAAGGTTGAATAGGAGGAGTACAAGGGATTTTCAGGGCTGTAAAATTATTTTATATGATACTGTGCTAATGGATTCATTTCGTTATACATTTGTCAAGACCCACAGACTATTCAACAAGAGGTTTGAACTCTAATGTAAATTACGGACTTGGGTTGATAATGATGTGTGCAATGTTGGTTCATTGATTATAACAAATACATCATACTGGTGTGTGAAACGTTGATGTTGGGGAAGACCAGGTGCACGTGTGTGGAAAGGGTATGTGGAGAAGAAAAATCTTAAATCAACAACCTAACTCTACACCTTGAAGAACCTGAGCAAAAGAGAAAACTACACCCTAAACTAGCAGCAAGAAGGAAGTAAGAAAGATTACAACAGAAATTAATGAAATAGTAGATAGAAAAGCAGTAGAGAGATGGGGCGCCTGGGTGGCTCAGTTGGTTGAGCGTCCAACTTCAGCTCAGGTCCTGATCTCATGGTTTGTGGGTTCGAGCCCCACGTCGGGCTCTGTGCTGACAGCTCAGAGCATGCAGCCTGCTTCAGATTCCATCTCGGGCTCTCTCTGCCCCTCCCCCACTTGTGCTCTGTCTCTCTGTCTCTAAAATAAATAAACATTAAAAAGAAAAGAAAAGAAAAGCAGTAGAGAGAATCAACAAAAAATATAGTTCTTTAAAAAGATCAATAAAATCAACAAATCTTTAGCTAAATGAAGAAAAAAAGAAAATACAAATAACTAAAACCAAAAATGAAAATGGAGACATTACTACTGACTTTACAGAAATAAAAGGGATTATAATAGAATACTATGAACAACTGTATGCCAACAAATGAAATATCTTAGATGAAAGGAAACATTTTTTAGAAAAACACAAATTACCAAAACTGACTCAACAACAAATAGAAATCTGAGTAAACCTATACAGAGTAAAGAGATTGAGTAAATAATCAAAACCTCCCAACAAAGAAAAGTCCAGGACCAGATGGCTTCATGGATGAATTCTGCTAAACGTTTAAAGAAAAATGAATACCTATACCTCTCAAACTCTTCCAGAAAATGAAAGAGGAGAGAACACCTCTAATAGTATTCTGAACCCAGTTCCACCATGGTGGGGGGAGCAGTTGCCCCACACCACTACGCAATTCTCAGATACCAGCTGGGTGTCCTACAATTCAACTCAATTCTCACACTACCTAGAGATAACACCAGATTCCACAGGTAAAGTGCTCACTCCCACAAGATTGCCATTCAACTCAGGATGCCAATCACACGCCCCGGCTGTCACCTACACTTCTAACCAATTGGCTACAAATTAGAGGTTCCCACGACCCTCTCCTTGGGTTCAATTAATTTGCTAGAGTGGCTCACAGAAATCAGGAATCCCATTTACTTGCTAGATAACTGGTTTATTACAAAGGATATTAAATGATATGAATCAACAGTCAGATAAAGAGATACACAGGGCAAAGTATGGAAAAAGTATATGGAACTTCCATGCCCTCTCCAGGCACCACTCTCCCCAAATCTCCACGTATTTACCAACCAGGATGCTCTCCAAACCCTGTCGTTTTGGTTTTCTGGAGGCTTTATTACATAGGCATAATTGATTAAACCACTGACCTTTGGTGATTGAACTCAGTCTTCCTCCCCTCTTCCCTCTCTGGAGGAGGGCAGTTGACGAGGCCAAAAATGCCAACCCTCTAATCACATGGTTGGTTCCCCTGGCAACCAGCCTCCATCCTTCAGGGCTTTCCACAAGCCGCCTCATTAACAGAAACCCAGTTGTAGAAAGGGGCTTGTCATGAATAACAAGACACCCATTTCATCTTTATGGCTCTGATGTGGTTTCAGGAATGGAGGACAAGGAATTAAATATAACAGAAGATGTTCCCATTGCTCTTAGGACTCTAGAAATTTCAAAGATGTGGGAAGCTGTGAGCCAGGAACTTTGGAATGAAGACCAAATACACATATGAGAGATATATTTTGGTCATCTGAGTGAACAAATATATATTCTTTTAAACTAGAATATCATAATCTCTAACATATTCTATGCTGTCAATATAACCCAGATACCAAAGGAACAAAAGACACCACAAGAAAACCACAGACCAACACCCCTTATGAACATAGATAAAAATCCTCAGCAGAGCACCTGGCTGGCTCAGTCACTTAAGTGTCCAACTCTTGATTTCGGCTCGGGTCATGATCTCGTGGTTCTTGAGATCAAGCCTTGTCGGGCTACTCAAGGATAGCACAGATCCTGCTTGAGATTCCCTCTCTCCCTCTCTCTCTCTGCCCCTCTCCCGCAAAATACTAGCAAAGTATTCTCCTGGGTAAAATACTAGCAAAGTGATTTAAAAAAAATTAAAAGGATTATACATAATAACCAAGTGACATTTATTCTTGAAATAAAAGGGTGATTCAACATAAGAAAATCAATCAATATACATTCCTGCATAAGGGGAGAAAATACATAATCATCTCAATTGATGCAGAAAAGGCATTTGACAAAACTTGGTTCTTTAAAAAGAGGAATAAAATTTCTAAATCCATAGTATGATTGGTTAAGGAAAAAGGAAAGAAAATTCTAAATATCAAAATCAAAATAGAAAAGGGGAAATCACCACATGTCTCACAGACTTTAAAATAGAAAATAATAAAACACTGTGAACATTTTCCCAGTGAGTGCCACGGCTATGATGAAATGGAAAACTTCACTGGAAAACACAACTTGCTGAAACAGGCGTAATAAGAAATAGAACACCAGTACAGTTTCGTATCTGTAAAAAAATCTAATTAAAATTTTAATTAAGAGCCTTCACACAAAGAAAGTTCCAGGCCCATAGGTCGTCCTCAGTGAGTCTACCAAACATGTAAGGGAGATACAACCTGTTTACACCACCTTATTTTATGATGCCTGTATAACTCTCATACCAAAGCCACACAAGGACATTGTAAGAAAGAAAAATTATGGGCCACTGTTTTTCATGAATGTACGTGCAAAATTTCTTAAGAAAATATTAGCAATTCAAATCCTGCAATGTGAAAAGTTTTAAAACGAAGGACAATGTATCATGACTAAATGAAGCTTTTGCAAGAAACTCAAAGTTGCCTTGATATTTGAAAATCAATGTTATTCTCAACAATTTCATCTCAATAGATGCAAAAACTTGACAACATTCAACACCCACTGAGGATGAAGGAAAACAAATATACCTCTAAGTAAACTGGAGTTGAAAGAAATTGTAAAGATCGTAATTGTAATAGATCGTTATTAATAATTTATTAATAATAATAATTATATAATAATTAGAAATAAATTATTAGAAATAAAGTTTTTAGAAATAACTTTACTTTATAACTCTAACTTATTAAATAACTTAAATAACTCTAACTTTATTAGAAATAGTTATTAATAATAATTAATAATTATTAATAATAATTGTAAAGATCGTTCTAGCTGGTGCCAGGGCTGCCCTGGTGGAGTGGCTTGAGCTGAAGTGGGTATGGGCCCCGCGGGGGGCGGGGGGGGGGCGCGGGGGGTCTCAGGATTCTCCGTGCAGAGGACACATTGGCAGGACAGCTGAAGCTGAAGTGTGTGCAAGTCAGGTCATCCTGGGACACTCTGTGCAGGGTCACCCTTGTGGGGTGGCTGGAGCCGATACAGGGTGCAGGCTGGGGGTTCCCCGGGGTGGTTTTCACGGGAGAGGCCCTGGCGGGATGCTGGGGCCAAAGTAGGCATGAGCCAGAAAGTCCCAAAGCCCTCTGCACTGGGGGTGCCCTGACAAGCCATCTGGAGCTGACGTGGGGGCAGGCCTGGCCTATTCTGGAGTGCTTTGCCCCCTTGTCACCTTGGCTTGATGGCTGAACCTGTAGCACTGACTGGGAGTGTCCCGGTGTGTACCATCCTGGGGCCATCTTGGAGGGGTGATTAGGGCTGGTGTGGGCTAGGGAACTGGGGCTCGCTGAGACAGCACACCGGCTATGGTGCCCAGACTCTGCTTCTTCCTGCACTGTCAAGGCAGCCGGGAAATGTTAAACGTGGTGTTCACCAGCCCCTCCGACCCAGAAAGAGTTCCAGCAGCCCCCCTCCATTTGGCAGCGTTCTAGGGCTAAATCTTTTCTATTCTAGCTGCTCCTTTAAACCGCGGCTTTTTCTCTGTGTCCCCGGGAGCCTGGGGCTGCTGTGAGCTAGGGGCCTGGGGCCACCAGCGGGGCCTGCTCCCCTCTGCGCTATGGAGGTGGAGGGGGAGCATCAACCATGGCGCTTACCAGCCCCACAAACCCAGAGAGAGTTCCAGAGCTCCAGCGGCTCTCCCGCGGTTTGCCAGGGTCCTCGTGCTGGTTCCTTTTTGTTCCAGTTGCTCGCTTAAACCCAGGCTTTTCCTCTGTGCCTCAGAGCAGATGAATCTGCTCCTGGTCCCTCAGCACTATCCCACTGCAGTGCGTGGAGGGCGCGCGGGTTGCCTTCCTCACAGTATTTCCATCTCCTTTGACGTTCTCTACGTGGTCTCTCTATCTTTTGTTGTGCAGAAGCTGTTCAGTCAGCCCTCGGTTCTTCTTCAGGAGGAATTGCTCTCTGAGTAGGTGTGTGTAGATTGGGTGTGTGCATGGAGGAGGTGAGTTCAGGGACTTTCTACACTGCCACCTTGGACCAGAAGCTTCGAAAGCTCTTTATTTTAATCTGAGCTTCAATCTTATAGAGCTTTCCTGTTAACCTTTTCTCCTAAGGCTGTAGCCTTTCGGCCCTTTCATACCAAGTCGGAGGCCCCCCTCGTCTTTGGTAAGCCCTGAACTCCAGTTTTTATCTTTCTAGCCCTAATTAGGCTGGCTATGATTCTGTTCAGCCTCTTGACCACAGCTTTTGGTGAAGCAAATGACTTCGGGAGAAAAGTAGTGTTGAGCGTCGTGTTTACCTCCCTGAGATTCTCTCCTCTCTGGAAGTTTGGTTTATGAAATCCTAGCAACACTTGGTAATTCCCCAAGCCTTTATTGTGTTGTGTTTGTTTACCCTGTCGGTTTCAGTGGGAAGGTTGTTTTGAAATAAGATTGTCAACCATTAGAAGTAAAAATATCAGATTATCTGGTTTTGAAGTGAATTACTTTGTTTTTTTAAAAAATCTTATTTAAAAAATTTTTTTTATAGTTTATTTATTTTTGAGAGGGACAGAGACAGCATGAGTGGGGGAGGGACAGAGAAAGAGGGAGAGAGAGAGAATATCAAGCAAGCTCTGCACTGTCAGCACAGAGCCGGATGTGGGGCTCAAACTCGTGAACTGTGAGATTTGGACCTGAGCCGGGATGAAGAGTCAGACACTTCACCAACTGAGCCACCCAGGTGTCCCCGGAGCGAATTACTTTAAATGAGAGGTTGGCAAGCTTTTTCTGTAAAGGGCTGGATCGTAAAACGTTAGGCTTTGAGGGTTGCATGGTCTCTGTCACAAGTATTCAACTCTGTTCGATAGTTCAAAAGCAGCTATATGCAATGCTTAAACTTATGGGCACGGCTATGTTCCAATAAAACTTTATTTAGAAAAAAACAGTTGGCAAAGTGTGGTTTGCTCATCCTTGCTTCAAATGGAGAGAGAATGTAGCTTTTATTTATTTATTTTTTTTAACGTTTATTTATTTTTGAGACAGAGAGAGACAGAGCATGAACGGGGGAGGGGCAGAGAGAGAGGGAGACACAGAATCGGAAGCAGGCTCCAGGCTCCGAGCCATCAGCCCAGGGCCCGACGCGGGCCTCGAACTCACGGACCGCGAGATCGTGACCTGAGCTGAAGTCGGACGCTTAACCGACTGAGCCACCCAGGCGCCGAGAATGTAGCTTTGAAAGAGCTGGGTGAAGCTAGTCAAGAAAAAAAAATTATTTCCACGGCTATAAATATTATTTAAAAAAATATTTGACTCCAGAGTAGAATCCAGAGTTCTGTGGGGGCGACACAGACGAAGCAAACGTCATAATTCCTTATTTATTTCAGGGCCTTATTAAAAGAAGTAGATTTTATATGAACAAAATTTACACAAAACAAGTGTACCGAATAGTATGATACAGACTCAGGGTCTAAGCACTTAAAGGTCGCTAGAGCAGCTCGGGAGATGGGGAAAGGCTCCACATTCTCTGCGCTATTTAGTTCTTCCAGACCCTTCCATGATAACCACAGCAAACAGGTTTGGGAGGCCACTATTTATCACAGGTTGGTTAGGGAAGGCCTTTCTGGTCAGCTGCCCTGTGAGCTGACGGCTGACTATACGCAGGCCACTAATGAAGTGAGAAGGCAGTTCATGGAAGGAAACGGGGGAAGCACTTTCCAAGGCAGAAGGAAATGTAAAGGCGCTAATTGTTGGCACAGTAAGTGGAGTGATTGGAGACTACGACAGACACGTTTCTACTACATAAGTGTACCCGCCAGTTCGGCAGAGAGGAGAGTCTAATGACAGGAAAAAAAGAACGCCTCCTTTTTGTCTATATACACGTTTACCAATAGTAATACTTTAATACAAGGTCAGTCTCGGGGCGCCCGGGGTGGCTCAGTCAGTTAAGCGTCGGACACTTGATTTTGGCAGGTCGTGATCTCACAGTTGTGAGATCAAACCCCTCCATGGGCCCTGTGCTGGGAATGGAGCCTGCTTGAGATTCTCTCGCTTCCTCCCTCTGCCCCTCCCCAGCTCGTGCTTTCTCGGTAAAAAAATAAAAACGTAAACAAACAAACAAGTAAAATCTCAGTTCTGAAACCAGCACTTTCAACTTCAAGATTCTTTAGCCGTGAACCTTTTCATTCTTATACGCTACCTGGCGTAGCCTGATGCACTATGGCGACGTCTCCCTTCTCTACGAGCTGAGCAATGGAGTCCCTTGGTTCAGTCAGGCGACCATTAGTGAGTCTCCGATCCTTAAGAAACAAATGTTTCCACTCTCCTGGAGCATTAAAGATATGGGGGGCCAGCAGGCGCGTCTTAATCAAAATTAAGCAGCAGTTCCGGCTGCTTTGACAAAATGCCACAGACTGAACGACTTCAACAGCGAATGTTCATTTCTCACAGTTCCGGCGGCTGGGAAGTCCAGCATTGAGGGGTCAGCTGACTCGCTTCCTGGTTCCAGGTCTCTTGCTCACAGCAGACTTCTTCCTGTATCCTCACATGGTAGAAAGAGAGAGCTCTGGTCCCCTCCTGTTCTTATAAGGGCACTAACCCCATTAGAAGGGCTCCACCCTTCAGACCTCGTGGAACCCTAATTACCTCACACAGGCCTCATCTCTACATGGCATCACACTGAGGGTTGGGGCTTTCACATGTGAATATGGCGGGAACACAAACATTTAGTTCATAACAGGACATAGTTTTCTTCATTCCGAGTTGGCATATTTCAGTAAGAAATTTTAGCTGTTAGATTAACAGCGAGACTAGGGAGAAATAGAAGTAGAAACATGACAAAATAAGATAAAAGATGTAATTGAATGTAAAATATATTTACTAACTTTTCAGCATATAGTGGACACGCAAGCCATGTTTGCTTGTTATTAATGAAAATAATTCCTGCCACACATATAACACTATACTTCTTACACACATGAATGCTTAGCGGTGTTTCTATTTCGTTTCTGTCCTTCACATAATTAAGAAATTATTATTATGACAGACTAAAATACATGAATGGAAGGTGACTATAGGCTCGTTAGTGTGTTGTGATAAACACCGTCACTCAGATTATGTGCTCGTTGTTTTGCTTGGTTTACTTTAGTATAAAATATTTTGTGCCTTGTTAATGATTCACCTCTAATCTCTTGTCATTTTCTTTCAGGGTTTTTTTATTATGAATTGTCCAGACTTAACACCGTTGGCTTCCCAATTGATATATCTTAACTTATCCTTTAATGAGATCAGTTATTTTCCCACAGAAGTGAGTCCATTTTTATCATTGGTATATATTGCAATAATTTCTTTTAATTTTAATTTTGATTTTGATTTTACTGTCTTTTCAAGAATAATGTCTTACTAATAATAATTATAACCAAAAAATTGCCACTTATGATGCCCTGGAAAAGAGTGAAAAAAGACATAAATAATACAGCCAGTTAATGTTCTTTTGCTGATTCTACTATGGTAGTTCAAAGGGCTTACAAAATGTAACAAACAGAGACTTTTACACTTTATCATGCCACTAATATTTGTTTCTCTTTTCTGTTCCTCAGATATTTTCTCTTAAAAATTTACAACTACTATTCCTGAGGAATAATCCTATCAAAGAAATCCCTTCTGAAATTCAACAGCTTAAGTTCCTTAGAGTTTTCAGCATTGCCTTTAATTTGATCACTACCCTTCCACCTGGGTAAGGTCGGTAGCCTGAGATTATAAACACAGAAAAGAATTTACTATTTAGAAAGCGATCAATTTCCCGTTTGAAAGCAGCTGGCAACTTTTTAGCCATTGAATAATTCGCATTTTGTTCTGATTCACTGATTTGCTTCTTGTTATTGTGTTGAAAGGAATCCTACCAGCTACATAGATGTCAACTCTTACGGGGGCTAGAGCGTTCATCTAGAGATCGATTATCTGAGTATAGATTAAAAGAATACATATCATATAAAGAGGCTCAAGTGAGAAATTTGCACCTATCCCTTGACAGCCTTTTTGGAAAGGACACTGTATGTGGAATTAGGAAATCTAGACTTTTAACTTCAAAATTGATAATGACCTGTTTTGTCTGGAGAAAGTCACTTAAGCTTCCTGGTCTCAATTTCCTAATCTGTAAACTAATAAATTAGCTAGTATAATACCGAAGATTCTGTAATAGGAATGTTGATATTTGGGTATGAGAGAGATGGGTTTCCTCCCCCCTCCCCCTCCCCCACATAGGGACAGGGAATTATTTAACCCCTAATGAAAATTTTAAACCAAAACTGTAACCAAATGCAAAACAAGATATTTCTTCAAGTTAGAGTTTAACAAATTGAACATAGGTAAAGGGCAAAGGGACAGGGGCTCTTAAATAGTTGAACAACATTTTGTAAAGATTCTCACAGCAATTAAGGAACCGCATCAAAATTCATTTATAAGCTTGTTCACCTAGCATTGTTTATAACTAACAATCTGACAAATTCTATATTCATAAGCTGTATCACTATTCAGTCATTTAAAAGAACAAAAAGCATATAGAAGTTATACCATTTCTGTATAAAAATGTGTATATACGCATCATACATTACACATATATAAAAACATAAACACTAAGAAAGTAAGAATACTGCATTGTGTATATTTTATTTCTGTTTAAATCATCTATATTTTTTAACAGTAACATAAATTGTATTTTCTCTGCCTTGATACTAGAAGCAGCTATTTCTCTAGGGAAACCCTGTTTCTTTTTTATTGAAAGATGGTGTTTAAAAACTGAGATCTGAGTGCTGGATGTCCCATTGCTATGGTGATGACATTGCTTCTAGACAGTCCCGGTGAACAGAGCTAAGTAATATATGTGTGTACACTAATCTGTGTGTACATATATACATATATATACACACACATAACCCTGCATATGTATACACACACACACATATACACACACACACAAACTGCATATATTTATGTACATATAAAGACACATATATGTATGTGTATGTACCTATATATGCATCTAAATATAAACTTACATTGGATAATCTATAATTAGAATTACAAGCTTTAATAACCATAACTGTCATTTAAACAAAACGTAGGGGCGCCTGGGTGGCTCAGTCGGTTGAGCGTCTGACTTCAGCTCAGGTCATAGTCTCACCGTTTTGCGTGAGTTCGAGCCCCACGTCAGGCTCTGTGCTCACAGCTCAGAGCCTAGAGCCTGTTTCAGATTCTGTGTCCCCCTCTCTCTCTGCCCCTCTCCCACTCACACTCTGTCTCTCAAAAGTAAATAAACATTAAAAAAAAATTTTAAATAAGCAAAATGTAAAAATTCTTTTTTTTAATGTTAATTTAGAGACAGAGAGAGAGGGAGAGAAAGATGGAGGGGGGCACATGTAGGGGAGGAGCAGACAGAGAGGGAGACACAGAATCTGAGCTGTCAGCACAGAGCCTGATGCGGGGCTTGAACTCACTATCCATGAGATCATGACCTGAGCCCAAGTCCTACCCTTAACTGACTGGGCCACCCAGGCGCCCAGGAATATAAAAATTCCTAAAGCAACTACAACTTGTTCGTAAGTAAAGGGTCAACATTATTCACTATTTAGAGATTAAGCAAATTAGTTTGGACTATTGGTTAGCCATTGGTTATAGTCAAAAAGTTTTAAGGAGCTATTTCTCAATAATACTAGTGTTTCTAAAATAAAGCCGTATATATTTTATTAGATAACAGGTTCTGTATGTGTATTAGGGGAAGATTGACAGCACAGCACAAATTCCCTGAGGCCCAATTTTTTGTTGCTACGATTTTGTGTTGAGCTGCTTAGGGCATCTGTTGTAAAGCAAAAGCAGAGAGGAAAGTCTAGGCTCTGGAGGCACAAAGAAAGGGGTTCTCATCCTAGCTATGCCCTTGCCGTTAGGCCCCCTACAGTTAGAGTTATGCTCTTGATCATACAACGTAAAGGTGTCATCAACTCTCTCAGGTTAAGTGTTTGAAGTCTTGTAACCACGGAAAGCCCTTCGATGGGTCTATTTAGTTTTCTTGTAAAATAAAGATGATAAATCATTTCAAAAACCCAAAAGGTGTCTTCTTTTCCCCAAAGCCTTGAGATAGCATTTGTTCATGAAATATGTTTTCATTGTTTGTTTAAGGGGTAATGACATCACCAGAATGTCTCCTTTCCTTTCCCTTTTTTTTTTTTTTTTTGCCTCTTTCTTTCTTGGTTCTTGTCTTCTCCATCCCAAAGCCTACCTGGAGGGTCCTCACAGCCTCCGAAAGAGAACTGGCTCCACTAACACCCTGATTTCGGACCGCTGGCCTCCCGGACTGTGAGAGTGTACATGTCCCTTGCTCCACGCCACCTGGCTGTGACATTTGTTATGTCAGCCCTAGGAAACTAATACAGCAACCAAGAAAATAATATATCCGAATGTGCTAGGCATCTCTCAGGTGGCTTTTTCTGCGTGGAGCTTTATCCACTCCAAACATTTCAAGGCAGTCTTAAAGGATAAATGGTTTATTTGAGGAACTTGGATTGTAATTGCACTGCCTATAATGAAAAGAAGTCCATAAATTATAAGATCTTAGAAAAATACAGCTTCTCTAATACTTTTACCTCTTTACTCAAATATTTAATTCTTCATTCATGCCCAGTAATGACAAACATGTCGTCATTTTTAATTTCATTTTCTTTTTTCTATTTAAGGTTATTTTCTTTGGCCCATCTTGAGGAACTTGATATCTCCTACAATAGTATTGCTTCTATCCCAAACAAAATCCAGAAACTCAGGTATTTGGGAAGTACTAAGTACACACAGTCATATGCCCTGTAAGGGTATATTTGGTAATGACTGTGTTGGAGAAAATTGAATTCGTTCATATATTGAATGGTCATAAAACATAATATGTGAAAGCATAAAGTTTACAAAAACAGTATTTGAATGATTGGTATTTTTATTTTTATTTTTATTTTTATTTTTTTAATATATGAAATTTATTGTCAAATTGGTTTCCATACAACACCCAGTGCTCATCCCAAAAGGTGCCCTCCTCAAAAATGATTGGTATTTTTAAGACATAACATTTTAAGACATAACATTTTCAGTGATCGTTTAAAAGCTGTCCTGATGGCTACGTAATAGAATGACAAGAGAACCTTGTTCATTTTTCTGTGTGTGTACCTGTGTTCTTATCAGTCTTCACTTATTTTGGGTAAGGATATACACATACATCGTGTAATCTTAATAATACCAAGCTCTGATTTTTTCTCACACTGATTTTTAAAAAGTCTCTGAAGTTCATCTATGTCCTTCTAGGTCAGTGCCATCCTATTTTACTTATGACTTTAGAATAATTTTTATTTTTATTTTATTTTATTTTTTTTTTAAGAATTTTTTCTAACGTTTATTTATTTTTGAGACAGAGAGAGACAGAGCATGAATGGGGGAGGGGCAGAGAGAGAGGGAGACACAGAATCAGAAGCAGACTCCAGGCTCCGAGCCATCAGCCCAGAGCCCGATGCGGGGCTCGAACTCACGGACCGTGAGATGGTGACCTGAGCTGAAGTCGGACGCTTAACCGACTGAGCCACCCAGGCGCCCCTAGAATAATTTTTAACAATTAATAGGGAGACTATTTTTCAATAATAATCTTTTAACTATTCTCTTTAGGGGGTGTCTGGGTGGCTCCGTCAGTTAAGTGTCTGACTCTTGATTTCAGCTCGGGTCATGATCTTGCGATTCATGGGATCGAGCCCCGAGTTGGGCTCTGCACGTATAGGGCAGAACCTGCTTGGGATTCTTTTCTCCCTCTCTCTCTCTGCCTCTCCCCCCTACTCTCTCTCTCTCTCTCTCTCTCTCTCAGGATAAATAAACATTTTTTAAAAAACCTATTCTCTTTATATCATGAGCTTTAAGATCATTTAATATAATTCCAAGCCCCTCCACCCCCAAAAAATATAAACACAAAATTGAAATTTCGATTGGAATTGTCTTGAGTTTACATATAAATTCTGAAGAATTTATATTTCTGATGTTACTAAATCTTTTCATCCTAAAACACAGCATAATGTTTCATTTGTTTAGATTTTGTTTTATGTCCTTTATAAGAATTTATGACTGGGAGCACCTGGGTGGCTCAGTCGGTTAAGCATCTGTCTTCAGGTTGGGTCATGATCTCACAGTTTGTGGGTTTGAGCCCCACGTCGGGCTCTGTGTTGACCGCTCAGAGCCTGGACCCTGCTTCAGATTCTGTGTCTCCCTCTCTCTGCCCCTCCCCTGCTCTCTCTCAAAAATAAATAAATATTTAAAAAATTAAAAAAAAAGAATTTATGACTCATTTCACATAAGTCCTTTATCTTTATTACTAACTTCCTCTAAGTATTCTATAATTGTGTTGCTATTATGAATGTAACATTTTCTCTAATTTTTATTTCTAGCTGACTATTGCCAGTACAGAATAGAGAAAAGTTTTGTCCTTCTTTACATGAATTTAAAATCAAGTTATATAACTCAATTTATCTTCATTCTGGTTCAGTTTTACTGGATTTTCTTTGGCTTTCTAGGAGGATAGTCTTAGCCTCAGTAAAGTGAGATAATTTTGTCTCTGCTTTTCTAATATTTGTACCAATCATTATATCCCATGTAACAATCTTTATATTTTAACAGGAGTATTCAACCTGTTCGCATTTGTTAGGACTGATATATTTAAATTTTTGCCTTCCATTTTACTTTGTATTTACTATTTATTTCCTTCTTCCTTCTCCTATTTGCCTTCTTTCTGTGTGTATATGTGTGTGTGATTTTTTCAAGACGCTGCTTATTCTTTTTTTCTCCCTTATTAATTTTGAAACCCTACTGTACTTTCCCAGTCTATTAATGGCTATCTTGGGGCGCCTGGGTGGCTCAGTCGGTTAAGCGTCCGACTTCAGCTCAGGTCACGATCTCGAGGTCCGTGAGTTCGAGCCCCGCATCGGGCTCTGAGCTGATGGCTCAGAGCCTGGAGCCTGCTTCCGATTCTGTGTCTCCCTCTCTCTCTGCCCCTCCCCCGTTCATGCTCTGTCTCTCTCTGTCTCAAAAATAAATAAACGTTAAAAAAAAAAAAATGAATGGCTATCTTTTCCCCCCAAACACAAGCAAACATTTTTCTTTACTATTTTAATACTATTTTTTAAAAATGTTTATCTATTTATTTTTGAAAGAGAGAAAGAGAGAGCAAGCAGGGGAGGGGCAAAGAGGGAGACAGAATCCCAAGCAGGCTCCGTGCTGTCAGCGGAGCCGGATGTGGGGCTCGAACCCACCAACCGTGAGATCATGGCCTGAGCTGAAATCGAGTCAGATGCTCAACTGGCTGAGCCACCCAGGCGCCCCGATCATGTTTTAGTATTGTCAGGAGTCAGAACTGAAGAGTTTGTGTGGACAAGAAACGAGGCTGCACATGAGCACATGACACAGACTCCAGAGCTCCCAGCCCCTCGCTTCAAAAGTCGTCATTTCAACCTCTTCACTCCCAGCACACTTGACAAGTTGGACCAGCCTTTGATTTGTGTTTATGTGACCCTCATAAACAGATACTTTTCTGCCTGTCTCCAGCACTAATTTGAAAGGAGATGAGTGGCTGTAAAACACACCATCGAGACAAGTAGTATAAATGAGAAAATCAGTAAGCTTGGTTCTCTTTGAACAAAGAAATCAGGGCTTCAGAAGCAACGGACACAGTAAAAACCAGGGGGACTCGGGTGATGAAAAGTCCGTGTGCAACATAGCACATGATACGTATGATCGTGGTAATTCCACCGTTTTGATGAGGTTTGGATGAAAAAATAGGTACTGGTGTTCAATTGCTCAACAAATGTATATCCTTTCTTTGTATCATTATGCTATAGTATTTCTTTTTCCATAATGACATGTTGCAAAGACCCAAAACATATGCTTTAACTCTTGCTATTCACACAAACGCACTTATTGGCATAACATACTGTTTCAATTGCTTTTTAATTCTCTGATTCTAAAGAAGTTCTTAAACACTTGTATGTTATTGCTAACTTTGATGCTAATTTTCCGGAACATTGGGACGGAATTTTATTTCAGTATTATGAGTTGCATAAACACCTTTTAAATTTGGTTTCCTTTATTTTCAGATTACTTGAAAATCTGAATGTTAACGGGACTGATCTGACTACTTTTCCACCTGCGATTTTGAAGCTTAACCTGAAAAAACTCCAGTTTGAGAACACTTTCACGCATCCTACTCTTTGGAAAGAGAATTCTTTAAATAGCCCCCCGTGTCTGACTCATCTTACTTCCTTGTTCTTCTTAAAAAGTAATCTAGACAAATATTACGATGAGATCCCAGTGGAAATTCAAGAGCTGCTAAAATGGTGAGCAAATGCTGAAGCCCTTTTAGGAAGAATACACCTTTAAGCCTTTAAAATGGTAGTCAACGGAGGCCAGGTGAGAGTTTTACCTTCAACACACACACACCACACCACACCCTCGGGCATACATAAAATTCTTCGAATTTCTCCTTCTGGCTCTTCAGGCATGTGATGTAGTCTGAATTCAGCCCGTTTGCTAAAATTATCAAGTCACTACTTAATTCCAGTGGGAGTTACACATTGCTGAGGGGTAGCTGGCAATGTCTCTACAGTCCGTAGTCATAGGTCCTGTGAATTACTAAGGACATAGAAGTGGGTTCTTCCAAAAAAGGCTTCTTTAGTCCCAGGCACACTATGCAGAGAAATGCTTTATTCTCTAGCTTCCTAGAGACCAGACGTATTTAGAGCAACTTCTCCTCAGTGATCCGTGGCCAGTGTGAGAATCATTGCCTAATCTCAGGACTAGGGTTTTTAAACCCCATCCACTGGCGGTCCACTCAGCTTATCTCTTATTTCCTTCAGATGGTATAAATCTGTTGTTACACTCATCAGTGCGTATATTACTGATTTAACAAACATTTGTTGTATGCCTAAGTAAAATTTCCCAGGAGTATATAAATTACCAATATAGACTCAATAAAAGGCAGGAAGCCTAAACAGACTAGTAATCATCAAAGAAATTGAAGAAGGTGATTCTAAACTACCAGTAAAATGGGACCAGGACCCAAAGTTTTCCATTTTAATGCATCGAGATGTCAGTGTTCATGAGATTTGAACGCACATGAAAAATTAAGAAATATCTCAAAAGATACAAAGTTTTCTAAAGAAATAAAACCAAACTAGTGAGTGGTAACAGATGTGGTACAAAAAGATTTGAATTCACCACAAAGTAGGGAAGCTGAACCTGACATTCCTCACATCTGTACCCAAGAGTGGGCTACGTGTCCCTGGGCAGTAAATACCTTTTTTCTAGCTAACCAAGTGTTTTTGAGAGAAACAGCCTCAATTTGGACTTTGAAGACTCCGAAAAAATTAAGTTAAATTGAACATTATCTCACAATTGAAAGAAATGTCCAAATACGTGTGGAAATGAGCCATCAAGAGTTAAAGTCAGCAAAATCAGTCAACAGGTACAAGCCTCCAAGGATCCAAGAATATGAACTTTACAGAATATGAAATACCTATTTTCAGTGTTTAAAGTAATAAAACATATTCATTTTAAAAATGGTTAAGAAATAAAAGACCATCAAATATGAGTGGGCACATATGAAAAAGAAATTTTATTTTCATTTATTAAAAAAATTTTTTAATGTTTATTTTTGAGAGAGAGACAGAGACAGAGACAGAGTGTGAGTGGGCAAGGGGTAGAGAGAGAGAGGGAGACACAGAATCTGAAGCAGGCTCCAGGCTCTGAGCTGTCAACACAGCGCCCAACGTGGGGCTCAAACCCATGAACAGAACCATGAGATCATGACCTGAGCCGAAGTCGACTGCTCAACTGACTGAGCCACCCAGGGACCCCTATTTATTTATTTTTTAATGTTTATTTATTTTTGGGAGAGAGAGAGTCAGAGTGTGAGCAGGGGAGGGGCAGAGAGAGAGGGAGACACAGAATCTGAAGCAGGCTCCAGGCTCCGAGCTGTCAGCACAGAGCCCAATGAGAGGCTTGAACTCATGACCTATGAGATCATGACCTGAGCTGAAGTAGGATTCTTAACTGGCTGAGCCACCCAGGCGCCCCTGAAAAAGAAATTTTAAATGAAATGAAATTCTAGAAACCAAAAGTGTAACAGTTGAAATTAACTTGGTGCATGGGTTAAATAGACAACTATACAGACACGCAGAGGGATCTGAAGAGATTATTGTGTCTATGCAGACAGGAGGTAAAGAGATATTAATACATACTCTAACACAGACGTAGAGTCCCAGAGAATTTTGTGTATTTTCAGAAGTAATGAAAGATGTGACCTCGGACGCTGAAAGCTCTATACGAGGGCAGTAACACACCTTATAGACACCAAAGACGAAGGCAAAGACTTAAAATCAGCGAGGGGGGAAAAAAGGCACTTAGAATAAGAAGTCAACTGCTAGCAACAGTGGGACGATGACCGAAAACATGCTACTTTGCCCAGCACAACGAACTTTCAAGAACAAGGGAGAAAGAATGTCATTTCAGAGAAAATAAAACAGAGAATTGACTTCCTCTAGATTGTCACTAAAGGAACTTGCAAAGGGTGTGCATCAGGAGGAAAACGACCAGAAGCAAGCTCTGAGATGTAAGGAGGAATGGAGGGAAAGAGATTGGAAATATGCGGATAAACAAACATGGTCTCTAGAATCCATGAAATAATAACAACAATGTCTATGGTGTGGTGTTGAAAAGAAGCTATAATTAAAACCAGATATCAAAAACAATTAGAGATGTAATATTTAAATGATACTTTTTGTAAAGAAACATAACGTACCTAGGAATACATCAAGTGAAATATGTACAAAGCATTTACAGAGAGAAAACATCAAATGACAGAAAAATAAAGAAGTTTGAATCAAATGAGAAAGATACATATTCAGGTATAATAAGATCCAGTATGGAAAAACAGAGACTCCAAAATAGCCAAGACAAGCCTGAAAAAGAAGACTAACATTAAAGGCTTCGTTGGTTTATATCTGGTCAGATATGAACAATTATTATAAAGTCAGAGAGAGTAATAAAGCTGGTGTTACGTGCAACAAAAGACAAATTAACCAATGGAAGAGAATACATAGTCCAATTACGTTCTCGTGCGTGTGCAAAAGCCTGATGTCGGGCAAAATAGCACTGTGGATCAGTAGGGAAAGGAGAGATTTTTCAATAAGTGATACTGAGATATTTGGTCACCTACCGGGGGAAAAAAAATGTATCATTAGATTCCTGCTATGTGTATGTCACTATCCTATGCAAAACCAGTTCCAGTTGGATTAATAATGTAAATGCGAAAAACAAAACTTCAAAGCCTTCGCAAGCAAGTATAGGAGATTAATATGTATAACTTCACGATAGGAAAACATGCCTTGAGCAAAATGAAAAATATAAACAGTAAAGCCAAATTTCATAAATTTGACAAAAGTGTAATCTTTCCATGTAACATGACACCTATAAAACTAAGAGGCAAGCCATCAAGAAGATATTGCAATGCATACAGCTGTTGAAACATATATGTATGTCTCCCACAAATCCATAAAAAAAGATATAACCAATAAAAAGTGTATAAGTGATAGGAACATGCAATTCAGGGGTGATGATACATTGATAGCTGATAAACATGAAGAAGGTTAAATCTTATTGGTAATCAAAGAACTGTGATCTCACATAGCAACAATAGGTTTTTTATGTACCCATTTAATCAAGATGAAGAAGATTGACACTAAATGTTGGCTTTGGATGCCCCAAACTGGATTATCATGTACCATTCATGGCACTGTAAGTTGGTCAAAGCTTTGTGGGAGGCATTTTGACAGTACCCTGCTTACCCCTTGAAAGAGAAATTTAAGTCTTCAGAATTCGTCTTATAGAAATAGTAACATGTGAACACAAGTCAAGCATAGGGATGGTAATTGCAGCCTAAATGTGCATCAATAAAAAAGTGGTAAAATAAAATTACGGTGTATCCATGTTATGGAATATTATGATGCTATTCATAATATGAAGCAAAACAAAATGTATTGCCATAAAAATTTGTCCAAGACATTCTGTTAACTCTTTTGAGATTTTATACGTACATAAAATTTAACGTGTATCCATGTTTATATCAATTTTTTTTTATTTTTTAAATTTAAAATTGGTAAATCATACCGATGTCTACACCACCAAGAAAGTATGAGTGGCCCCTGATGATTCTCATCCACACCAAACTTTGTACTGGCAGACTTTTCCATTGTGCCCATCTGATGATTATGAAATGGTATCTGTAGTCTCTGATGGCTAATGAGGTTGAGAAGCTACATTTCTCAATGTGCTCTCGACATTCAAGTCTCTTCTTCTGTGAACAGTCTGTTCGTGCAAATGGAATAAGCGGTTGATGTCTTTATTTTTTTTTAACTGATTTGTGAGCATCTAAAAATACATGCAGACACTAGTCCTATACTAGGTTATGGTAGTCCCTTTATTTTTAAAATAATATATTTATTTTGAATTCTAAAAATAATACGTAGTTCTTACAGAAAATTTGAAAACTATGGAAAAACTTTATAAAGACATTTAAAATGTCCTGTGATCACATTGACCAAGAATAAGTACTGTTTTCTCTCTGTGTCTATCCTTAGAGTGTTTTCTTGCTATGCATCTATATTTTTTGTTTTAGAAAACTAGGATTGTTTTGTATTCACATATCTATTTTTTAGCATTTAATTTTTACTTGTGTATGTTTTAGCTCTTTAATTAGATGCTAAGGTCAATAACGATAAGGGCCCCATTTTAAACTACTTTGAGTCTTGCACAGCATCAGGCAAGATGTCTTTTCCTTAGTAGATATTTA
The DNA here is from genome assembly GCF_023721935.1 of Panthera uncia. Classification (NCBI taxonomy): domain Eukaryota; kingdom Metazoa; phylum Chordata; class Mammalia; order Carnivora; family Felidae; genus Panthera; species Panthera uncia. The sequence goes on along the minus strand of NW_026057576.1, from coordinate 23,544,151 downwards.
CTAAGTATTGACATGATGTTTCCTCATTCGCAGCCCGTCTAGATGTGAATGGTGTCACGGTCCCAAGTTTGGTGAAGGTTTTCGAGTCATCCGATCCTGTGATATTTTTGGAGCAACACAGCTTCCTGTTTTGTACCATGTCTGTTCTTCCTACTGCTACAGAAAAGTAAAGGAAAGCAGTTTTATTTTAAAGAATGATCCCAGTAAAAGAAGAGCTCTAAATTCTGAGTTGATAAGTCATACAATGATTTAGGAGTCCCACTTTAAAAGCCATTAAAGTCTGTGTATATGGTAATTCCTGTCTTTGAGAGTACAGGTTCTGTCTTCTGTGACGCCTCTTTGTAACCCCAGCTCCTTAAGGAACTTTGTGATTGTGAGGGAATTGTTGCAGAATAATTACTTTAGGAAGATTAGTAAAGGTCTTTGGATTTCAGTGAGGATCTAGAAAATTTCTTTTATTGCATGTTGGGCGTAAAATGAGAACTGACAGAGTCCTTCGCAAAAAAACACAATTTATCTTACAACTGGCTTTTTTGGGCATCCATTCCAAGTGATAAGATAGCATTTCAAAGTCAACCAGTGGCATTTGTGCCTCCTATGGGTTCAAAGTCACGTACCCAAGTTCTCTATGTGAATTCTGTTCGTGAATTTTTGTGGAAATCTGCCCAGTGCCAACCATCTCCATTGTGGATTGTTTTCAGTAATAAAAGATTTATTCCAGTCCTATATTTAGTTGTCTGAATTCATTACCCAGGCTTTTAGAACACTGGTACAATCTGTCAGTTATCCTGACCTTCATCTCATAAAGCCGGATTCCATAGGCCAGTGCTAGCACTCACCAGGCCTTCAAAGATAGCCTGGCAATTGGGGTGCCTGGGTGGCTCAGTTGGTTAAGCATCTGACTTCAGCTCAGGTCAGATCTCATGGTTCGTGGGTTCGAGCCCCACGTCGGGCTCTGTGCTGACAGCTTGGAGCCTGGAGACTGCTTCGGATTCTGTGTCTCCCTTTCTCTCTCTACCCCTTCCCTGCTCTCGCTCTCTCTCTCAAAAATGAATAAACATTAAAAAAAAAAATTGAAAGAGAAACCCAAAGATAGCCTGGCAAGAAAATAAGGTAAAACTTACAAAATTACATTGCAAAGCAACATATGCATACAGTAGAACTTACTTCTTTAAGAATTAGTGTTTGGTAACAGGAAGGTAAGAGCATTTTGATATAACAAACAATTGAATTTCAGAATGGCACAAAATTGTTTCATATGCGTCATATTTTTATGTGTATTGAAGTCCAAAATGTCATTGCTAATGATGAAACTTGATGAAATCACATGATTGAAATTTATACAGGGATCTTATCTCTAGAGAATGTCAGAAAACTCACATTATGTCAGGTGTGTGTGTTTCATTTAGTAACAACAAGGGGGTACAGGAGTGATTCAGTCAGCTGAGTGACCGACCTCCTGAGGTCATGATCTCCCGGTTTGTGAGTTCAAGCCCCCCATTGGGCTCTCTGCTGTCAGCACACAGCCCACTTCAGATTCTCTGTCTCCCTCTCCCCCTCCCCCCCTCTCTCTCATGTGTGCTCTCTCTCTCTATCTCAAAAATGCATAAACGACAACAAATGGCAATAACAAAAATGTGCGCTAAATATTTAAATAGCTGTAACAAAATTAAATACACATATATTTTCATCATAGTTATAAGAAGTTATTGCTCAAGAATACTCGCATTTGGGTGCAAATATATATAATAGTGATCACTTGGAAACATTTTAAGTTTTTATCAGTAGAGAGTTGGTTAAATATGGTAAATCCAACAAGGTAATATCATTCAGCCACTTAAAAAATTAGATAGCTCTGTTTTTCCTGACATGGAAAGATAATTATCAAGTATTCTTAACAAGATATTTATTAGGTAATATAATCACATAATTTAAAATTCAAAAGATACCAAAGAGTAGATCTTAAAAATTCTTTAACGCCAATGCCCTGCCGTCTCAGAGGCAATCAGTGATACCAAGCTTTTTGTATTCTTCCAGGATGTTTTATTGTATATGTAAGCTAGTAAGTAAATATATTTCTTCCCTACTATTTATACAATATTAACAGATATATACTCCTTTTTGGACCTTTCCTCTTAACTATGCCATAGAGGTGGTTCTGTATCAGTACATTATTACCTTCTATTATTTTTTACGATTGCCTATTATTCCATTGAGAAATGTATATAGTTTTCTTTACCAGTTCAGTACAAATGAACTCTAGACTTTTTACAACCTCTTGTTATGAAAAAAAAAAAAAAAAAAAGTTGCAAAGAATAACATTGTCATTTGCACGTGTTTAAATCTGTTTGCGAGATAAATCCCTAAAGGTGAAGTTGCTAGGTCAAAAGGTATGTGCATTTATATTTAATTGGAGGCATACGGAATATATTTATTTTGTTCACTTTCAAATATGTAATACTAATATATTGTACCCATTTGGAACAAGATTTGGGTCAGAGCGAAAAGTTAGTCTTTCCAATCAACTTCCTTCAGATTCCAATTCTCCTCAGAGGCAAACATTGCTACCAGCTTCTTGTCTTTGCCTCCAGGGAAATTCTAAGCATGTATAAGCACGTAGCTGGATGTAGAAGAAACTTCCTTATTCCAGTAGCTTTTTAAAAGAATTTTTGGGGGTCACATTCTATAGCAACAATATTGACTTTGGCTGTAAGCTTCTTGGAAATGCAGAATCCCAGATCCACCCCAATCCTACTAGATTAGAATCTCTGGGGATGGTTTCCAGGAATCTTCATAATCACTCTCTCTCCAGATGATTCTAAGGGTCACTAACATGGACATTCTCTGGTCTCCAGAGGTCAGAAGACTCACCCCAAGATGTCAGAGAAATAAAGATGCAGGTTTGGGCATAATGCGCTTTATTGTCTTCTCATCTCAGCCATACACTGTCATCCCCGAGATCTCATTCAACAAAAATTATTTAGGAATGTTATCCCAGGACTAGTTTAACATTCAAAAATTGATCAGTGTATGCCACTGGACCTCCAGACCTCCATGAGCACCAGAGTGCAGAGAACAGAGACAGGCGAATGTTTCTCTTTCTAGATGTTCATTATCCTGGTGCAAAACATCTCAATAAGTAGGTCCTTCCCCCCCTTTCCTTTCCTTCACTTGCCCTGACTTTCATTTTTTCTTCTCACTCTCCCTCCTTCCTTTCATTGTTTTCTTTGGACCTCTATTTTTTCCTGTTTTTCGTCCTGAGGTAGGGAGTGCTTAATTAAATTTAAACACAAAGGAGGACTAAGGATCATGGAAACAGTCTGTCTGTAAAATACTCAAGGTAATCCCAGGGTCCCTGGGTGGTGCAGTGGGTTAAATGGTTAAATGTCTGACTCTTGATCTCATCTCAGTTCATGGTCTCGTGGTTCATGGTCTCGTGGTTCATGCATTCGAGCCCCATGCACTGATGGCGTGGAGCCTGCTTGGGATTGTCTCTCCTTCTCTCTGCCCCTCCCCAGCTCGCGCGCTCTTTCTCTCTCTCTCAAAATAAATAAATAAACGTAAAAAAAAATTCTCAAGGTAATCCCAAAGTCATCCTGTAACAACAAGTATGTGTGTGAGCACACATCTGGGTACATGTAGAAGGGGGTGGGAGAAACTGTCTGGATGATAAACAAAGGATTCATGGTGCCCTCTGGGAAATGGAACCTGGGGCTGGGACTACGGTCTTTCACTTTCTATTACGTGATTGTTTCCACTTCTGAGTGTTTGAATTTCAGTTTAATTATGAATTACTCTAATAAACATAAAAATGTTTTAATGGGATTTTAATGGGATCATGTAATGCCGACATTTTCTTTCTGTCTTTCTTCCCTGAGTCATATATTGCAAACATTTTTCTAGGTTGTTTATATCCAATATTGGTAAGTTGCCATGGAAATGCCCCAACTTGCTTATCTAATATTCTCTTGTTGAATAAACTATCTCTGGTGTTTATCTGTTGTAAACAATAGATTTCATAAATGTAATAAAACCAAAGATAAATAGTTGCCAAAATCTATTCTTGTTTTTGTTTGATTGTAACAAAAATTTCCGACATTTAAATTGCTAGATGAACGTTGTGCAGAGATTTAAAGCTTTTTATTCTTATGATTAAATTGTTATCCTCATTATCAGTTTAGCTTTTCACCAGCAGTCTGTGAGCTGCCCTTTTCCCCAAACCCACAATATCGTTGATTTTAGTTAATTAATTAACTGTATGCATTGCCAATTAGATAGAAAGTACATACATATGATTATTTCACTTTCTTTTATTACTAATAAAGTTAATTTGGGTTCCATGTTAAATAATCATGATTCTGTCATCTTTTGTAATTTTTTCCTTTACATCTTTTTTCTGATGCTTCTATTGATATGTTCATCTTACTGGTTGGTAATGGTTTATATATGTTGAGAATGTTACCTTCTGCCATTTATGATGAAAGGGGTTTTCTTCCTCCCATTTACGACCAGCCTTTTATTTTTATTCAAAGTGGGGGTTTTTTTGACAAGAAGATTTTATTTCATTTATGTATTTACTTTTTGACATAAAGATTTTAAATTTTAGGTTGCAAAATCATGGATGAAACTGGAGTTACGACATAACGTCAGTGAATAGTGAAATAAGCCAGACACGGAAAGAAAAATACTGCCTGATCTCCCATATATGTGGAATCTATAGAAGTCAAGGTCAGAGTAGAGAGTAAAACAGTGGTTACCAGGAGCCGGGGTTTAGGGATAATGGGCAGATACTGGTCAAAATCAATTTATTCCCTTATGTTTTTGTCTTTTATTGCTAAGCTTAGCAAATCCTTCTTTCTTTCCAGTTACATAAAGATCCATCTGTAGTTTATTTTACCTTTTAATCTCGATTCATTTCAAAATTACTTTAGTATGGAACATGAGGGGTGGCTCCAAATTTAAATCTTTCTAGAATGCTGAAAAATTAGGTCCCCATCCAATAGCAACTAAAGCTTCACCCTACCAACTTGAAATGTCACTTTTACTATGCATTAAATTCCTACATAATTAGGTCTGGTTTTTTTTTTTTTTCCTACTCTAGTCCACTAACTTGTTCTCTGTGATGCCAACACCATACGGTTTTAATTCTTTTAACTGAAACTGCATCTTAATATATCTGGTTTCTCAAGTTCCAACTCATTGCTGTTTTTTGCTCAATACTTTTTAGTTATCCTTATACCTTTATTTTTCTACAATAATTATTAAAATCTTTAAAATTGTTGTGTATTATGTCCCTCCCTTTTACCAAATAAACTACTGTGGATTTTTGTTGGAAACTGAAGAAAACTGATATCCGCACAATATAGAGTCTCCCCATCCAGGCACATACACTCTGTGACATCATTTATGTAGTAATAATGATAATGATAGCAATTCAGCCACTGGGAGATTTTCTTCTGTATGACCTACATTGTTTATGTTAAAATGCTGGCATCTTATTGGGAGCAGTAGTCGTGGCTATTATTGCTTATGCACTTATTCAAAAAGCAGAATTTTTAAGCTCAAAAGTTTGATCAATAGAGCTCCGAGGAATATTCTGCCCAGCTCCGAAAAACTGGATGCCAGCTCTGGTCGCTCTCCGCTTTGTCCTCTTGGCCACCATCAGAGCTCTCTATGGAATCAGCATGCTTAGCTGACTGTGGCCAAAGGCAGGGGGTGGGGATGGGAGGGCAGAGCCTCCTAAGCCCCCTTTGTTGTAGATTGTCATTTCCTGCTTGGAATCTAAGGAGACAGAAGTATGTGACATCTCCCGGGCTCCAGGGACTCAGCAGTCGCTTACTGGTATCCCTGTTTAACCATAACCATGACCTTAACCCATCGAGGAAGTTCTTTACTTCCACGTACCTGAATTCATGCATCCTGAGCCTGTACTCTTGATAATCTGTCTCCCATAAACTGTCCTTCCAACGACGCACTGCAAGTGACAATTTGAAGAGATTCCATAGTGTCACTGCTTGCCAGAGACTGCAAGGGTGGAAATGGGGAAGCACCAGCCCTCAACTGAGGCAGCCCAGAGCATTCTCCAGCCCCGGCAGGTACAGCTGCAGTGAGCATTCTAGATGGTACCACCCAGGGCCTCCACGTCCTGCAGGCTCAGAGTCAAGGCGTAAGGCCCCAGAAGTGGTTGTTAGGAAGCGGAAGGAATGTCCTGTTCCAGAGAGGTGACTGGGCCATCCAGTCTCCTCTACTAATGCTCCATCCCTACCAAAATCCCAGACCCTGGGTCCTTACTTCCAATAACGTCAAGGAAAACAGAGGTCAAGTGGCGAGCATTACAGGACCCCACCCAATTCTCCCTTCTCCGATACCACAATGGCTGCCTTCAAGGGCGTTGTGGTTTGTCTTTTTAAATGGATTTTAAACACGGGTTTCTCCAATTTCTCCTACTTTTAAATTACCAACACAAGGACATTTCCAATTGATTGAGGATCTCTCATATTTTTTTATTTGTTGTTTTCATTACATTTAGGGGAGGGGGAAGATGTAGAGATTAATGGCAAAAATTGATTCTTTTTTCTGTTTTCTCCAAGTTGTGCTTAGTTAAGCACTTCTAATCTTTAAATAGGATTCTTTTGGCTAGCAAACAATACAAATGTTTCAAATCCAATTAATCTCAGAAATCCATAACTCCACAAATCAAGAGTGCCAACCCATTTTGACCATCCGAGGCACTCTTTCCTAACACGTCAGGAATTCCTGTTTTTCACCAATAAGAAATGCTACACGTTTGATCATAAAGTGGTTGTGGGAGGACATATGTGCGGGAGGCCAAAGGGCCCTTCTGCTGCATACCTCTGGGGACCCCTGAAGATTTGTTGTTTTGTAGCAGAATAAAGAAAATAAATAATGATCACATTAAACTTATTTGAGTAAAACTTTCAAGCTAGTGTTCCCTGGAGATCGCTTCTTCCCCAGGTGAGTTCAAGTTTCGCCAGTGATTTATTGAGTACCTACTACATGCCATGAAATATAGGCTCTTTGGATAAAGTATCATGTGGAATGTTCTATGACAGAGGTGTGTCCACAATGAAGTAGCACAGAACCAATTATGGAGATTCAAGGAAGATTTCCGGAGGGCATATTTGTTAAGCCAGATGAACAGGGTTAATGTTGTAAATTGCACAGCAGAGGATTTTTCAGAGATAAGGCTTAAGGCCAGAGAAGTAAACAGGGCTGGGTCTTAAGGCTCTCACATTCCATACGAAGAAGGGTCAGTAGCTGCTGAAGATTTTAATGGAAGAATAATAACACGATCCACTGTGTGAACAGATTGGAAAACTCAGAGAAGGTGCTGGGAATTGCAACAAGGTATGACCGTAGTAATAGGGAGGAAAATTTTCTAGAAATATTTAGAATGTAAAATTGGCAGAAAGGATGTTGAGCATGAGGGAGAAGGAGAGTCTCTGGAATGATTCCCTTGATTTCTACTTCATGAGAGGAAGAAGCATGAAAAAAATCTTGACTGCACTCTCAATTTGCCAAGCCTAACACTTTGTCATAGAAAAAAATAGTTTATAGAGACGATGTGATACTTCAAAACTGCATATTGGTTTCAATTCATATTCTGTTCTCTTCTGGACACCTAAGTGGAGTTGACTTTATACAAATGTCACATTTCAAAAATCTAGATCTGGGGCGCCTGGGTGGCTCAGTCGGTTGAGCATCGACTTCGGCTCAGGTCATGATCTCACGGTCTGTGGGTTCGAGCCCCGCGTTGAGCTCTGTGCTGACAGCTCAGGGCCTGGAGCCTGTTTCAGATTCTGTGTCTCCCTCTTTCTCTGACCCTCCCCTGTTCATGCTCTCTGTCTCAAAAATAAATAAATGTTAAAAAAAAAAAAAAGTTAAAAATCTAGATCTGTCAAACAAACCAAAGGTGATTATTCTCTTTATAAAAGGATCTTTGTTTTATAAAATCAATCTTCATATGACACCTTTAAATTGTCAGCTCGAGGGGCGCCTGGGTGGCTCAGTCAGTTGAGTGTCCAACTTTGGCTCAGGTCATGATCTCACAATTTGTAAGTTCGGGGTCCGCGTCGGGCTCTGTGCTGACAGTTTGGAGCCTAGAACCTCCTTCAGATCCTGTGTCTCTCTCTCTCTCTGCCCCTCCCTTGCTTGTGCTCCCTCTCAAAAATAAATAAACATTAAAATTTTTTTTAAATAAAATAGCTCTAAATATGATTTAATATTCTGCTCCTCAGAAATACATATATTGTATAAAATCAGACATATACTCACTTTTGAATTGATTAGTCGGTTTTCTTTTCCAAGATAGTTTTTTGGTTTTTTTAGAGTAAGTGGCAGGTATTTTTCCGGATGAATTCATTTATTTGTTCATTCATTCAATTAACAAATATTTGTTGAGTTCTTTTTGTATGACAGACACTTGTGTAGGACACTTCAATGACAGCAGTGAATGAAAGAGACAAAAGTTCCTGTCTTCATGGAATTTGCATTCTCATAAATTGTTCCTTTTTTTCTTCTTACAAATAGCGGAGGTTGTTTTCCCTTTTGTTGGTTTTTAACGTATTTTCTAGCATGGTGTCTGGCCCACAGCAGGGACTTTTTCTACATTTATTCAACTGAATAAATTCTCCACGCAACAGAAAGTGACTCTAACAATATACTGCATAAGTGACTTCACAATTTTAAATATTCTGATCTATTGTCAGCCTCAGACAAGATGTCAGACTATATATTCTCATTTAAAAAATAATTCAGGTATTTGCTCACAATCTTCAAGTTATTTATAAGGAGAAAAAGACAGTATGATTTAAATGCTCTTAATTTGCTCACTGAATCTCTCATCAAATAATGTGCTGTCTTCACAACACTTCAGCCCCTTACATACCATTGTAAAGCAGATTACATTGCCTAAATATTTTATAATTTGCAAAGCACTTTCATATACTGAAGGAAAGGAGGGATTTTAAAGCCATTGTTTTTTTAGTATTACCTGTGTGGCACAGAAGATGGATTATTCACATTTCCTTTTTCCTTTCCCTCCTTTGAAGTAGAATCTTGATTTTTAACTAGGCACAATTGTCTCCCAGTATAAAGTACTTTGTTTCCCAGGCTCCCTTGAAGCTAGATTCAGTCACTACCTCATGGCAATGAAATCTAAGTGAAAGTGTTGGTAGGACTCCAGGAGGGCTGGTTAAAGGGAACAGATTGATTTGAGAGAAGACTCGTTTTGCTCTTTAATCTCTCCCCTTGTCTCTAGCTTGGAATGCAGACAGGATGGCTGGAGTTCCAGTAGCCGTTTTGGGCCATGAGGTCACCTCGAAAATAGAAGGTAGGAGCCTAGGTCCTTGGTGACACCATAAGCCACAATATCAGACTGGTATGCCTACCTTGTACTGGAAAGAACTCAATTTCTATCTTGTTGTAGCCATCAATATTTTGGGCTTTTCTGTTATCTCCAGCCAAATTTAATCTTAACAGATACAGCTTGTAATACACTACAATCAAATACATTAGGAGAGAGTCATATTCCCTCTACTAAAGTAATATGCTTTTAGATCATTTCTTTTTCCCTTCAGCTGGTCTTAACTCCCTTTTGAACCTGATTTCACTTAGGTTTATACATTAGGTTGGGGACAAGGGTAAGCAAACTGATTTACCTGCAAGGCTATTTGTGCAGTAGGGCAGGGAGTCAGGCAGGCTCTCTCACCTCATCAGACTCTGACCTACTTACTGGCAAGGAACAAATCGACCACTTCTGGTCAAATTATTTTCCTTTTTATACCCCTGTATACCTCTTAAAAGAAAATAAAATGTCTTCTAAACCAGCAAGCCAAGAAAGCCTAGGAACAGCATATAAGCATGTTATTGAGTGGCCAACATGCACCACGGTGGAAAATGCCAGCCCCACGTTATCATAGTCCCCAGCTCGCTGCAGACTTTACTAAGCAATCCTTACGCTCTCACCTGCTCAGCCTGTTCTGCTTCTGACTCCTTAATAAAATAATTCCCCAGGGGCACCTGGGCAGCTTAGTGGATTAAACGTCCGCCGACTCTTGATTTCAGCTCAGGTCATGATCTCACGGTTCGTGGGTTTGAGTCCCACGTTGGGCTTCGTGCTGACTTCACGGAGCCCGCTTGGGTTTCTCTTTCTCCCTCTCTCTCTCTCTCTCTCTCTGCCCCTCCCTGCTTGCATTCTCTGTCTCAAAATAAATAAATGAACTTAAAAAATAAAAAACTCCCCAACTAAGCTTCTCTCTGGGTACACGTTAGCACCTTACAGACGCATGCATCCGAGCTAGGTTGCTAAGCTATTGTTTCGTCCTGGCTAGCAACGATAATAGGATGCTAAAATGTTGACTCTCGGCATTCCCACTTTTAAATGCTTAAGACAAAATGATACGTTTCCAAATTGAGGTGTTAGACGGAACATTCCCAACCAAAGAGCTAGGAAAGAGGACAAAACTAGTTTTGTGACGGCTCGTGGGAGCTGCAGTGGCAGATTCCTGGTGAGTGGGGGCCTCTCCAAGAAACCCACTACATTGCCCAGACGGAGTCCAACTGAGCACCCAGCAAGGCCAAAAGGCACAATGTCTGATCACGGCAGTGCCGGTGACAAAGACCGTGTCCTTTTCTCCCATCCCGTTCGCCCTTGGCATCACTCGGAAAGCATCAGAAACTACAGAGAAGCGATGGGAGAGCAAGCTGGGGGGAGAGTAGCCAGGGGGTGACAAGCACAGTTGATCAGGGCCCCTACCCCACTGTGGGTTTCAAGCCTGACCTGGTACTATTCTCACTTGCTTAAGAGCTTCCAGTATGACTGCCACACCGGACTGGATGCTTTGTTGCTGCAATGATACTGGTCATATGACCCAAAGGGGCAGGAAGGACTTCTGGCATCTACCAGAGATTTCTTGCAGAGGCAAGAAAGAACCAGTTCTTGAAAGACGTTACAAAGGGCCAGTGGGGGTGAGGGGTGAGGGGGGGAGGGTCAAATTACTCCGTCTGTGCTGCCCCCAGCTGCCTCCCCCCCTTCACGGGGTCTCACTTGCTCAGAAAAGCAGCCACACCAGCTTCCCCATCAGGCCCCTCATGACCCACAGGCAATGCTTGAATCCGGGGCAGTGGAACTACTCGTCCCTTTTGAGAGAATTTCTACCCTGGCTGCTCCTGAAAATTGGAAAGGATGTCTCCTGACACCTAGAGCATGACAATAGGAGTCTGTGTCCTCAAAGTGTCACATCAAGTTTGAAATGTCCAACCCTCCTCAGCATTTCCACATCAACTTGCTGAATTTGTTTCATTGCTGGGAAAATCCAAACCAGTTAAATTTTCAGTATATTTCAAATACAGAAAGCTGACGTTTAGAAATTCAGCAGAAGCCAGGGATATGCCCAGAATAGTATTATGACTAGATTGGTCTTGAGTTGATACTTCATGCGGGAAAGGGGCGTTTTCCTCAGGAACTCAGCCAAGCCACTTACCATAATATTTTAAAGTTCGGTGAAAACCATGGGGTTACTTAAAACTGTAGAAATAATGGCTCGATTTTCTTCTTTTACTTTTCTCTAGCTCAATTTCATATAGCTTACGGGTTGTATCAATTTTTTGTACTAAAAAGAAAGGCACACTAATGGCATTTTTTTTGCTCCCTGAGTCACTCTCGCTTCTGTCATATGCTTCTAATTTGAAAAGTGAGGCACTAAAAAGTAAGAATTACCCGAGTAATTTATAGTAATGCAAAACTTGGCTCAACAACCAGATCAATAGTCTCCAGAAGGCCGAGGACAGATACAGAGACAGTTAGAAATAAGTCATTATTAATTGGGAGATACTTGCTCGGGCACCAGATTTCCAATTGAACTTAACTGAGGATTCTCTTGGCCCAAAAGCACGGTAATAAACAGACCTTAAAACAGCATCCAGACAAGGGCAGTTCTTTGTAACATCATACATCACAGAAAGAATTGCCTTAACTGGAACTTTCCCATTTTATTTCCCCTTCTATTTGGCAATATGCCAAAAAAGAGACCCAAAGTGATCTACAGGGTTCCTTTTGGCAAAGCTCAAGGAGCCCTCAAATGTCCCCGTATTTGGATTCCAACCGCATTCATTCCATTACGATAATAGCGTTTCTTATCATGACGATTAGATCTCGCTCCTTGCCTGCGCTCCTTTGAGCAAATGGAATCACAGCTCTCCCGAGTTCTCAGTGGGCACAGTGGAAAGTGTTTCCTGTGTAAAAGGCAAATAGCTTTAAAAGAAGTAGGAAGATAATCTCACATTATAAGGGTAACGGGGATGTCCTTAAGCACTATCCCAGCCTGAGGGTCTAGATGTTGCTCAGTTTGGCAGGACCTGTGCCCAAGCTGAAGACCGGAGCTTCCCCAGCGCCCCTCTTGGGTTTTAGGTATCCTGGGAGGTTGTGGGGGAAGTGTCTGCACAGGGCAGTTGGACAGAAGCCGGCCTATGGCATTGCTGGGGGGGGGGGTCACACCTGCTAGTCTGGAGGCTGGAAAGGTACAGGAGCAGGTGGAGCCCCATTTCTCCTGTGTGCAGCTCAGAGCTGGACTTAGTGGTTTCCACATGGGTGAAGGCTGGGTGGTCAGTGATAAAGACACCATTCAAGGATGTTCCTGGATGCATGAGAGGGACCCAGCATAGGCCTAGAAGTCTTCTCCCCCAGCCCTTCCTCTCACCCCCCCAGCCCCCGACAGTCTCCCCTCCCATTCTGACCACTCTCTTTTACTCAGGGCCCAGGTCACTGAGCCTCTATCCCATAACCACTAGAGCTCTGTCTTCCCTATTTTCTGTGACTTCCTGCCATGCACCATTTTTACTGCCTTCCTAAACAGCAGTATTCTCCTTTTATTTCACAACAGAACTTGATTTCCTTATCTAAACCACAGCCCACTCCTTCCCAGCCAAAGCCAATCTGGATCCCCTTTCCGCAGGGGCCCAGAAAGTGCCATCTTCAAAGCTCTTTGAAAACCTTCAAAGAGCCCCATATCATAGCTCTACAGCAGTGCCTGCTGAGAAAGGTTGGTAAGCCCACACTTAACACGCAACTCCAGGAACAGGGCGCTCACCAGAATGTTCCCTCAAGAGAACACTAAGTTGGCCCAGAAGTATCCCATTAAAAATAACATGTGCAGTTTTCTTATGTCAAGGAAGTCCTCACCCCTTTTTATGACCATATGTCTGAATTAAATCAAGATCTCCAATTTACATAACTTTGAGACATCTGAAGAGATCTATTTCAAGAGCTGAATGGCAAGTGGGTGAGCCAAAGCTCTCTTCCTAGAATGGTTTTCAGGTGCGCTCAGGCATATGGTGCTATCCATGCCTGAAATCTCTATGCCATGATGCTGCAATAATTTTTATCTGGAAGGGCTCTTCCTTTTCCATCAATAACGATGCCTAACGATTGCTAAGCACACACTGTGGGCCAGATGTCCGCTATTCTTACATCACTAACAGTTTCTATTAATAGCTTGATTTTATAGGTGATGAAACTGAAGGGATGAGTTTGATTTATTTTTTTTTTTTAGTTTACTTTTATGTATTTATTTATTTTGAGAGAGTGAGAGAGAACAAGCGGGGAGAACAAGCAGGGAAGGGGCAGAGAGAAGGGGAGAGAGACAATCCCAAGCGGGCTCCTCGCCCGGCAGGGTGGCGGGTGGCTTCATCTCCCAAACTGTGAGACCGTGACCTGAGCTGAAATCAAGAGCTGGATGAGTTTTACATTTTTTATAACGTTTTTATGTATTTTTGAGACAGAGAGAGAGCCAGCATGAGTGGGGGAGGGGCAGAACCTGAAGCAGGCTTCAGGCTCTGAGCTGTCAGCACAGAGCCTGACTCGGGGCTTGAACTCGTGAACCACAAGATCATGGCCTGAGCCAAAGTCAGACGCTTAACCAACTGAGTCACCCAGGCGCCCCAAGAGTTGGGTGAGTTTTAAAAGGAAGGATCTGAACAGTAAAATTTCAGGGTCACAAACATTAACATGTTTAGGGTTCCTGGTAGAGGAAGTCAATTTGCCCTCTGGAAAATCTGTACCTCCTGCTTGTGGTACATACCACACATTCACCAACACATTGAGGATTATCTTTTGAAATATTTAATCATTTGATGGAGGAAAACCATACTTTACTGTGGTTATTTCAATTGTGTTGATCTTAAATGTCCTATTTTCTTCTGAATTTTGTAGGGAGGAAACATGACAGAAATCCTAAACAAATGGATGAAATGCTTCACTATTCTACTGGGAGCCAGCCTTTGCTATTTTATTTTATTTTTTATTTTATTTATTTTATTTTATTTTATTTCATTAAAACATTTTTTTAGTGTTTATTTATTTTTGAGAGAGAGACCGAGCATGAGCAGGGGAGGGGCAGAGAGAGGGAGACACAGAACCCGAAGCAGGCTCCAGGCTCTGAGCTATCAGCACAGAGCCCGACGTGGGGCTGGAACCCAGGAACCATGAGATCATGACCCCAGCCAAAGTCGGACACTCAACCAACTGAGCCACCCAGGCGCCCCTTTTTCATTTCATTTTTTAGTTTATTTCTTTTGGGAGAGACAGAGAAGATGAGTGGGGGAGGGGCAAAGAGAGAGGGAGAGAGAGAATCTCAAGCAGACTCTGCATGGTCAGCACGGAGCCCCATGCAGCACTGGATCTCATGAACTGTGAGATCATGACCTTAGCTGAAATCACAAGGCGGACCCTTAGCCGACTGAGCCACCCGGGTGCCCCTCGCTATTTTTTTTTAAAAGGAAAACAAAAATTTAGAAAAGGGAGAAGCTAAAAGTAACCCACACTTCCACAGCTTGCTCCAGAAGTAGGAACGGCTTGTCTCCTTGGAGGAACCAGAAAGAAGTTTGCTCCGCTCCCCTTCTCAACAGCCCACATCAGCGCCAGCATCAGCACCGCCAGAGAGGCTGAGAGCGGCCAACCCACGTGACTGGAAGCGTGTGGGCACGGATGTACCAAAACCAGGTGGAGCTTCACCCTGCGTTTTCTCCATTTCTTATATAAACTCATCACTGGCAATGGTCATGTTATAGTGTCTCTGCAGGCAGAGAATTGTATGGAACTTAATGGGCACGTGGTTACGCCAATCCCGATACCTGCCCCTGAGTATAAAAAAGTAGGTCAAACAGACACCCTCACTCCTGCTGCAGCGGCTTTCACGCTGCATCAAAGGGTTGTGTCAAACAGGATGGTGGCTGTCGCAAGGGGCAGAGACCACAAACCGTCTGCCACCGCTGCCAGTCAGTGCAGAACCTCGCCGTTGCCTCTCTCTCAACCATTTCCTGGCGACTAGCATCTGACACCTTGCAAGAGGGCAGCACCTTCTGGAAAGACTGCAGCTCTAACTAAAAAAATGTATCATCGAGCAGGCAAAAAACATACCCGATTACCAGCTATTTTCGAGTCCATTTGCATTCACGAGCGCGAGGCGTTCCAAATGCAAACCGTTGCTTCCAGTTCAGCTGTAGCCAAACTAGCTAAAAGGACTTGAGAAGCATCAAGAGAGAAGCGACACCCCGCGAAGAAGCAGCCTTTATGATTTGGTTGTCTGATGTTAGAGCAGGAGTTCTGCCCAAGAATACCACTACGAGTGTCCTCCAAAAAGCTGCGTCTAACCAAACGACGATGCAAAGGCCGCTCTGGGGGAAGAGGAACAACATTCAGGCGAAAGGTCGATTCATTTCCTATAGCTGCTGGGACACAAATTACCACGGACCAGTGGCTTAAAACAACATGCTTGTATTACCTTTATCGTTCTGGAGTTCTGAGGTCTAAAATGGGTTTTACTGGGTTGACGTCAAGGTGTAGGCAAAGGTGTGTTCCTTCTGGATGGTCTGGGGATGAGTCCATTTTCTTGCCTTTTCCAGCTCTAAAGGCTGCCTATATTCCTTGGCTCGTGGCCCCACTCCTGCATCTTGGAAACCAAGAGTGGCGGGCTCAATAATCCCACAGTCTCTCTGATTCTTTCTCTTCTACCTCCTTCTAAGGACCTTTGTGATTACACTGCTCATCTGGCGAATCCGGGATAAGCTCCTCGAGATCAGCTGATTAGCAGGCTTAATTCCACCTGAAACCTTAATTTCCCCATTGCCAGGAAATACCACATAAGGCTCCAGGAGTTAGAATGGAGACATCTTTGGGCGGGGGTGGGGGGTGCAGGGGCCTTTTTCTGCCTACCCCAAGAGGGAACACCAGAGAGTTCAGTTCTGCATCTCTAATCTTCAGAGCCACCTTGGAGGTGGAACGTTTACCAAGAAACTGAGGCTTTGAGAATCGAAGTACTTTGTTACTTTTTCCACAGGTATTCTGCTAGCGGCAGATACAGCTGGAACGTGACCCAGATCTGTTTTGGAAGCCCGCACCCATCCTCCACACTATGCTCCTACCCGGGAGACAACCTGGCCCTTCTGCTGGATCCCTACACCGCATGGAGCCTGAAGATCCTTCAGCAGGAGTCTCAGAGGAAATTCATCTTCCTTCAGGAATTTCAAGGAACCCTGGTAACGACCAAGAGTCAGGACAACTGGCCTCCACTTCATATTGCTTTGTAACCACTGCAGAGCTGGGCAATGTGCTGAAACTTTCGGGTTCTCAGGATCCTCAAGGGTAAAACCAGATGTTGGACTGTATGGTGTCTAAGACACCTTCCAGCTCTAAAATTCCAAAATTGAGTAATCCTATTGGTGAAGCCAGTGCGCTGCAGAACGGGTCCGCTAAGTGCATGGCTAAGTGTTCCAGATGTTCCTTACTATTGTCATGTGCTGCTCACCGGTCACAATTTCTAGGCACTCAAACAGATCGGCTATTTTCAGCGTTTTTCCTTGGAAGCCCTGTTCTCCTGCTCCAAGCTGGACTATCTTCTGCCCACACCTGCTGCACACAGTTCGTCCCATCGTTTTCCTCCACTGCCATCTCAGGACTTTTCATGTGCCGTTCTCCTGTGTTAGATCTTCTTTTTCTGGACCCGCATCTTCCTCTTTCTTGGTTTATTCCTTTATTTTGGGGGAGGACAGACTCTGGTAGTTTCCCAAGAAAGCATAGAAGGGAGACGATTCTTTTGAGGGCTTTGAAAATGCCTTTAATCCAGCCTCCACGTGTGTGGCTTATAGAATTCGGGGTCCCGCAGCATGGAACCTTGTCTACTAGCTCTGGCATTGCTGTTCAGCTCATAAGCCTTTGTAGATTGTTGTTGCTTTCTCTCTCTCTCTCTCTCTCTCTCTCTCTCCCCAGAAGGTTTTAGAATCTTACCTCTTGCGTTGTGCAACTACATAATGATGAGCTTTGGTGTGAGTCTTTTGCGCTGGGCACTCAGCGAGCCCTGCCGCCGGGAACTCTGTCCTTCAGTTCTGAGAACTTCTCTCATTGCATCGCTTTATTTGTTTTCATGACTTCCTTCTGCTTTCTCTCTTCTGCTTTATGAAAGTCCTGTTCATTCATATTGGACATTCGAGACAAATCTGATTCATTTATTTTTTTTCTCCCACATTTTCCACTGCTTTACTTCACTTCTATTTTATGTGAGATTTCTTCGGCCCTTTAATTTTGGGGAAAGGTACCATTTTTAACCTCAAATGTTTATTCCTTTGCTTATTTTTTATAGTACTTCTTTTTTGTTTGGGATGTAATATCTTTTCTTAACTCATTGGGGATATTGGCTTTTGTTAAACTTTTTATTTTGAAATAATTATAGAATTGGCAGGAAATTGCAAAGATGGACAGGGAGGTCCCAAGCACCCCTCACCCCTTTGCCTAGTTTCCCCCATTGCATACTTATAATACAATATCAAAAACCAAGAAACTGACATTGGTCCAAGGCGTGTGCATAATTCTGTGTCATTTTATCACATAAAACACATCACCATGAAGATCCCCCTTGTGCTACCCCTTTATAGTCTCATCCTTCCTCCTTTACTATAGAATATTAATTTAAAGTTATTTGGGGGGGCACCTGGGTGGCTCAGTCGGTTAAACAACTGACTTCGGTTCAGGTCATGATCTCACGGTTCATGGGTTCAAGCCCTGCATTGGGCTCTGTACTCCAGCTCAGAGCCTGGAGCTTGCTTCAGATTCCGTGTCTCCCTCTCTCTCTGTCCCTTCCCTGCTCATTCTCGGTCTCTCAAAAATAAATAAACGTTAAAAAAATTTTTTTAAAGATGAAGTTATTTTTTTCCTGTTTTCAGCATAATGTTTCCTCAGTGCCCCCCCCCCTTTCTTATCTTTCATTTTGGAAACGACTCAAAATGTTTGGCAATGTTGCCTATTCATTCATAGTTAAGCATGAAGCTCAGCTGAGAGTATTTGTGGGACCTCACCACAGGAGATCATTGGCAAGTCAGCTTTTTCTTTCCTTTTTTTTTTTTTTTTAATGTTTATTTATTTTTGAGAGAGAGAGGGAGGGAGAAAGCAGGGGAGGGGCAGAGAGAGAGAGAGGGAGACACAATCCCCAGCAGGCTCTACGCTAACAGCACAGAGCCCAACGCGGGGCTCAAACCCACAAACTGCAAGATCGTGACCTGAGCCGAAACCAAGAGTCAACGCTTAACCGACTGAGCCACCCAGGTGCCCCAAGCTCACTTTTTCATTGGAAGACCCACCAATAACAGTACCTGGCCTGGGATCCTTTCTCCAGGTTCATTCACAGGCTCCACCATAGAATCCTCCGATCCTGTCCTCAGGGGTGGGGAAGACTGCAAGCCTGGCTGCCAACTAGAGTGTGGGGAGGGGGCTGAGAGCCTCCTATTTAAAGGGCAGATTTTCACTTAATTGTATCCCATCTCTCCCCACTCCTTTTCCCTGTGATGCTCCCAAGTTTCTTACGTTCAATTTCTTTAGAGAATAAGCCTCCAACTTCTGAGGATAAGTCTTCGGTTTCTCCAGGGGGAGGGCAGTTGCCTAAGTGCAGAAGACGGGGCGGTATATTTCAGAAAAGCATCACATGCACAGGGCAACTGCAGTTGTCTGCTCCACAGACAGACTTCCAGGAAATTCCTTGTTCTCAGCCCTTGGCCTCACGGCCCCTCACACCTGTGCAGAGCCTTTCTGTGGCTCTAAAAAGGAATCCCTGTCTTCCCCCATCATGCTCCCTCTCTATAGCCACCAACATTAGCTGTAAATGCTCCAGCACCCAAAACTCTGTTGAAATCTCTTTCATCTGATGCTGTTTCCTATCCGATTTACTTTGCCTTCGTGGACTTTTGTATTTTCTTACTTCCTTTATAGTATTTTAAAAAAAATTTTTAGGGGCGCCTGGGTGGCGCAGTCGGTTAAGCGTCCGACTTCAGCCAGGTCACGATCTCGCGGTCCGTGAGTTCGAGCCCCGCGTCAGGCTCTGGGCTGATGGCTCGGAGCATGGAGCCTGTTTCCGATTCTGTGTCTCCCTCTCTCCCTGCCCCTCCCCCGTTCATGCTCTGTCTCTCTCTGTCCCAAAAATAAATAAAAAACGTTGAAAAAAAATTTAAAAAAAAAATTTTTTTTTAATGTTTATTTATTTTTGAGGGAGAGAGGGAGAGAGAGTGAGAACAGGGGAGGAGCAGAGAAAGAGGGAGACACAGAATCCAAAGCAGTCAGCATAGAGCCTGATGCGGGGCTGGAACTCATGAACCGTGAGATCTTGACCTGAGTCAAAGTCGGACGATTAACCGACTGAGCCAGCCAGGTGACCCTAAAGTCATTTTAATAGGATTCTAGGAGGGAGGGGGAAAGGAGCATGTAGGTAACCTGCCATGCTTATGCAGCATTCAATAATCATTTTTGAGAACAATATTTGAAATATATGATGAAAGCTGAATTTGTGTCTTGGTGAATTTCCAGTAACACGGCAGGGGTGCCTGAGTGGCTCGGTTAGTGAAGCATCCGACTTCGGCTCAGGTCATGATCTCACGGTTCCTGACTCTGAGCCCTGCATAGGGCTCTCTTGCTGTCAGGGCAGAACCCACTTTGCATCCTCTGCCTCCCTCTCTCTCTGCCACTCCCCTACTTCCACTCTCTCTCTCTCTCTCTCAAAACTTAGTAAACTTTAAAAGGAGAAAAAAGTAGTAACATGTTAGTGTATTCCAGAAGAGTATCACATACACAAAAAATTAAAATTACTTCCAACAATCAGAAGACAAGGAATGTTTTTTTCCCTCATTTGTCTTTAAAACTTTTTTGGATGATATATGGCTCTATATTCCACGTATATCAACCCTCATTTCCTGCTGTTGCAATACCAATTTGCGAAATTCGACAGTATATGCGAAGGAAGGCTGAAGTCGAAATGAGCTCCAGACAGTATGTAGCTTTTGCCTCTAGAGTTACTCACCTCTAACAAAAGACGTGGACCCACAGAGATCTTTCTCTGGGTTCTTTGTGGATGACTTGAATAAATGACGGTTTTGTTTGCTCTTTCCTTGTCTTCTAGAATCCAGATGGCTTTTGACTGACCATTGCCCCAGTGGATGCCAGGCAGGGTGGAAGAGAGCTGGGTATAGGAGAAGTTGGTTTTGAAAGATATGAGTGTGGAAGCACTTGTGGCAACAAGTGTGGAAGCAAGAGGGAGAGCTTGCCATGAAGAAAGAATGTAGCAACAAGGAGAACAAAGAGAAAAGTGGACAGAAATGGAAGGGAAGACCATGGAGAATGTACGAAAAGAAACTGAAAGCAATGTGAAAGAGAGGCATGAGCCAAACAGGAAGGAAGCTGGCGCCATTAGCCAGCAAATACTGATCTGAACAGAATTGAAGCTAGCCCATTCATTCACTTAACAAACATTCAAGCACTCTATTAAGCAGCTACAGGGCACACACCCTGGATAAGAAGGAATACAAGAGACCAACAAACATTTTTTAAGAAGAGAGAAAAGAAGATATCAGATAGTAAGAATGAAGATAGGGCAACGGAGTTGAGTGGCCAAGGCATTTCAAGGTGGTGATTATTTCATCTCAAATTTGAATCATAAGTGGGAACCAGCCCGCAGGGATCAAGGCAAGTAAGCGGCAAAATGAAAATTAGAAGCATAATGAGCTATCCCTTTCTATCAGATTGGCAACAATTTTAAAGCCACCAGATAGTAGCAAGAATCTAGAGCAACAGGAATTCTTAGTCACTGCTGAAGAGAGTACAAGTTGGTACAGCCACTTTGAAAACAATTTTGTGTTACCTAGGAAGTGCTGACATACTTCTATCCTAGAAATCACTAGTCCACACCTAGGCATATACCCTGGAGGAACTTGCACGTGCATATTAGGAGATATGTCTGCGAAAGTCTACAGTTTTGTTGTAATAGCAAAGAGTGGGGTAGGCTCAAATGTCCACCAATGGTAGGCTATAAAACAGATAATTGCATCTTGGTGTTTTAATGCAATAAAATACTACATAGCAGGGAAAAGGAATGCATTACAGCCTCACTCAGTATCATGATGAACCTCAGGAACATAAAGCAGAGTGAAACAGCAGGTTTCATGGAAATGCAATATAAACACTGTGTTGTTTAAAGATACAAGCAAGCAACCCATAAAGAAAAACAAGAGAATGCTCAATACGAAATTCAGCCATTTTATTTTGGGGTGGGGAGAAGAAGGGCTGGAATCAGAGGAGCTCACAGAGTTGACGGTAAATGGCTAATGACAGATGGGTACGTGAACATAAGGTATGTTTTTTTTCCTTTAAACATGCTACGTATTTTACAAATATTGCATGTATCCAACAAAATTGCTTTGAATCAAAACCAAAAAACAAACAAAAGCAGAGAGAATATTGCAGACAAAGGAAATAGCAGGCACAAAATCTTTAAAAACTTTTTAACATTTATTTATTTTTGAGACAGAGAGAGACAGAGCATGAATGGGGGAGGGTCAGAGAGAGAGGGAGACACAGAATCTGAAGCAGGCTCCAGGCTCTGAGCCGTTAGCCCAGAGCCCGACGTGGGGCTTGAATTCACGGACCTCGAGAACATGACCTGAGCCGAAGTCGGACGCTTAACCGACTGAGCCACCCAGGCGCCCCACAAAGGCTTTAAAGTGGAAAAAGCTAGATGTTTTCCAGGATATGAGAGGAGGTCAATGTGGCTGAAGCACAGCCAATGGGGACAAGATAGAGAAAGATGAGGTCAGAAGATTAGACTACGTGGGGTGATTGATGACGAGAAAGTATGAGGGCTAAGATAGTGAGGGACTCAATAACGTTGAAGACGTGCTGGAGTGAGGATAATAGAAGCATTAGTCAACGTTCTCCAGAGAGAAACAATAGGATGTAAAAGGAATTTATCATGAAAAAGTGGTTCACACGATTATGGAGGCTGAGAAACCCCACGGTCTGCCATCTACAAGCTGGAAACCAAGAAAACCAGTGGTACGATTCAGTCCAAGTCCGAAGACCTGAGAACCAGGGGCGCCCATAATGTAAATTCCAGTCCAAGGGCAGGAGATGGGATGAGATGTCCCAGTTCAAACATCCAGGCAGAAAAGAGAGGTGTGTGAATTCTTCCTTCCTCCGTCTTTTTGTTCTATTCAGCATTCAACTGATGGAATGATGCCCACCCACAATGAGGAAGGCAATTTACTTTACTGAGTCAACCAATTCAAATGCTAATCTTGTCTGGAAACACCCTTACAGACATCCCCGAAAATAACGTTTAACCAGAGAGCTGGGCATCCCTGGATCCAGTCACACACAAAATTAAGCATCACAATGGACTAAGTGGTCAAAGGATGGTGCTCTGACAACAGGCAGCTTGAAGTCAAGATTTTGGAGGTGACACTATTATTAGTGATGATAACGTCATGGGATTTGAAGAGTGGGTAGTCAAGGGGGTTGAGAAAGTAGAAGGCAAGGTGGGGGGTGGGTCATCCACGGTGACCTGGACAAATCTTACAACCTGCTCACCCAGCAGCCATGTGGGCCGCCATGGGGCTGTCTGTCCTGCCATCTCCACAGGGCCACCTTGAGATCCAGCCCTTCCTCCTAATCTTCAGTTTCCATGGGAAGATGGAAGTTTGGTTAGATGAGTAAGCCAAAGTGGCAGCATGCCTGGGCTTTGGGAGGGGGCAGAGGTCAAGGAGGCCGGCACACTAGCCCCAAGGGGACAGAAGGCCCCCAATGGGACACATGTTGTCTTCCCACAGCCCCCCCCCCCCAATCTGCAGTGAGCTTACTAAACTCAAAAGTGACGAGTATGTTGAATATCTTTTCGAGAATGGTGAAGGCCTTGAGCCTCATGTCTGCATTCAGTGCAAGGCCAAATGGTGGCACACACAGGTGTGGAAATCTACAAGAGAAAAGCATGAGAATTAAGGCCCCGGAACTTTCAGAAATCATGGGACTTGACAGGCTGTAGCTCCCGGAAGTGAGGCACTTGTCCAGAGTAGCCAGGTCTGTGACAGGCAGTGGGGCATCAGCCACAACCTTTCATCTGTCCAAGAAGGAAACCGGGTCTCAGAGAGGTTAAATATTTGCTCAGGATTGTTCACTTGCTCAAGCGACAGAGGCAGGATTTGAACCCAGGCTCACCGGACTCCAAAGCTATGCTCTTTACGGCTCTCCGGCAGCCGGAGAAGGGAAGTACCTCCACTGGGTTCTGAAGGCTGAGTGGGAATTTTCCAGGCAAGAGAGGAGAAGGAAAGAGGTGGGGAAGGGGTAACAGGTGGAGGAGAGCATGGGGTGAGCGGAGCCAGGAGGAGAGAGACGGTGATGCGCATAGGCTTCCGCAGAGGCCACACGGAATTACCGGCAGGTCCCTAGGGCAACATGCTTTCTCACCTTCAGCCGAACGCGCTGTTTCCTCCTCCAGAGTTACTTTCCCTCCATCTTTATCTCAAAGCTTTTTCTTATTCTTCAAAACTCATTTCAAGGGCCCATTCTTCCAGGAAGCCCAGGAAGGGCGGGGCACTGTCTGGAAGCTCCTGAGGGTCAGGCTGCATGTTCCCTGCAGCAGAGAAAGGAGAGTACACGACGTGTCTCCCTGCCTGAGAAGGACACCTCCTCACTTCTGTGATATTCCTGCACAGAACACATAACATCCCGGCAATCGTGAGAAGACAAGCCCAGATCGGGGAACATTCTGCAAAATGAGTGGACTGTCAAGGTCAGAAACGACAAAGAACTGAGCAACTGATCCAAATGAAAGGAAATTAAGGGATAGGACAAATAAATGCCATGTATGAGTCTGGATTAGAATACCAGTGGCAAATTTGGAATAAGATTCAGAGATTTTTGATAAGACACCACCATTACATCAATATTCATTTTCTTTTAAAATTTTTCGATGTTTATTTATTTTGAGAGAGAGAGAGAGAGAGATTGCGAGTGGGGGGAGGGCAGACAGAGAGAAAGAGGCACACAGAATCCGAAGCAGGCTCCAGGCTCTGAGCTGTCAGCACAGAGCCCGACGCGGGGCTCGAACTCATGAACTGCGAGATCATGACCTGAGCTGAAGTTGGACGCTTAACCGACTGAGCCACCCAGGCGTCCCTCGGTACTCATTTTCTGATTTTCATCACTGACCTTTGATTATGCAAGAGAATGTCCTTATATTTTTCTGAAAGTCCCCACTGAAATGTTTGGAGGTAAAAGGGCATCATTTCGGCAGTTACTCACAGATGTCTCAGAAGCACGCATCTACACACATGGGGAGAAATGTTGGTAAAATGCCAACATCTCGGGAATCTAGGCAAAGGAGAATGGGAATTCTCTGTACTATCTTTGCAACTTTCTGTAATTCTGAAACTTGCCAAATAAAAAGGGTTTTACTGTTAGAGCTAAGAAGGAGGAAGAGAAAGGGAAGAAAGAGAAAAAGGAGAGGGGGAGGGGAAGGAGAAGGAGGGGGAGGAGGAGGAGGAGAAGGAGAAGCATCTTCTGCTCTGTTCCCTGGAAACACCTCCACACCCCTGCAGGCTCCCTTACAATGAGATTCTACTTTGCAAAACAGGAGGTCTCCAGTCTGATAGTGCCCTCAAAACTTTCTCTTTATCTTCATTAAGCAATTTCGTTGCAAAAAACTAGAGACCCAAACAAATTGCTTCAAAAAAAAAAAAAAAAGGTTCTGCACCAGCAGCCCTGTATGTATTTCCTTCAGGTGCTCCACGGGGACATGGTGTCTTCTCCGCCTACGGACTTACCAGCGGCTAACTTCCCTCACAGCCTGGCATTGCCATTAACCCATTTGATGTCTTTCTTCCTCCCAGAACGATGGGAGGAGTTTCTGTCCTACCATCCAACTCCACGGAGAACATACTTGGAATTGTTTTTCCTGCTGCTAAGTTGCTTTCAGAAGTCACACTCGCCAGCCCCACCTTTAACCTCCTGTGCCTTAAACTTGCCAAATCTGATGGTTGGATTATATCATTGGCAGGGTCTCTTCCAGCTCTACAATCTGTGGTTCGGCAGCTCCTGAGAAATCAGACCGGGGATCCCACAAAGCTGCCCGGCCTTCCAGGGAGATTGGAAAACATTCTCAGTCGAGGCTGTGTCGCCAGTGCCCTCTTGTGGGCAGATCTGACACCGAACACGGCCAGGAAACTGGGTCTTCGGGAAATCACAAAATCAAAGTAACAACAGAACACTTAAATAACAATGATTGACATCTGACTGTGCGATGTTGACCTGAAAACTGCAAGAGTATTACCTCCCACCACCCTTACAGCGCCCTTAGGGAGTGAGTAGTGCTATTTCTACCACTTCAGAAGTCACTTAGGAGGGCACCTGTTGGGATGAGCACTGGGTGTTGTATGGAAACCAATTTGACAATAAATTATATTTACTGTAAAAAGAAAAGAAGTCACCTGTCCAAAGTCAAAGAGCTCCCAGACCCCAGCACTGAACTCAAGCAGGGGGATTCCAAGCTTTATTCAGGACCCAACATTATGCTGCCTCATCAGAGGGAAATATCTTTAAATGTCTTTTAGAATGGAAAACAACTTTAGGCATCATCTAGCCAGCATTCCCCCCCAAATGGCCCCCTATCTGGAGGCGGTTTTGCATGAGGATAATAAGGTGGTGGGTGTAATCGTGGAGGGGGTGGGGAGACAGACTGTTCCAAGATCAAACAAGTATGACAAACACTGGGTTGAAGGGAACGTACAGAGATACATCTCCCTGCCTTCGTTATGCCAATGTGAAAGAAAGAATGAGATAGAATACTGAGAAAGAAAGCAATAGAACATGCCACGTATATCCCCCAACTCACTCGTTTCTCCTTAGTTCCTCCACCTTGTACCGCTTTGGGCCAGGCGGTTCTTTGCTGTGGGAACTCTCCTGTGCATTGCAGGCTGTTTATTTAGCAGCACCCCGGCCTCTGCCCGCTAGATGCCCGTAGCCCCCCACCCTTCCCCCGCAACATTGTGACAACCGAAAACGGCTCCAGACGTCGCCAAAGGTCACTGAGGGGCAAAAATGCGCCTGGTGGAACATGATTTAGACCACAGAATTTGTTTCTTCATGGAGCAGCTCTAAGGATTAACGTGGCAGGGAACTCACTTCTGGAAACACTGTGTTAGTTCCTTTACGCTCACCTTGCAGGCAAGGAAATGAGGACCCAGGGAGGTGAGGTGACTTGGTTACATCAGTTATGTAACCTGAGTGATGCAGGGAAGAACTATGTTTCCAAATAAGCCCTAGCCTTTGGGCTTCAACCCTATCCTAGCATCTTTCGCGTGACTCTGACAACGTGGGCCGGGGGTGGGATCCGGAGGCAAGCCTCGCTCGGCTCAGTGAAACCCTACCTTGGTCACTGCTGCTGCTTCACAGACCTTCCAATTCTCTAGCCGTGTTTCTTCCTGCTAGTGATGCAGCCCCTGGACCCAGGACCCTTAGACACTTGTGAAAAGAAAGACCAGCTCCTGGCTGACCCTGCGGTCAAGGTCCTACTGTAATGAATTTCTGTTTTCTCACCAAAAGCAAGGGGAGGCTAAGTTCAGAAAGAGTCCCTTTTCCCTAACGAATTTGCCAACAGTCCCCTTTCCTTAAGGATTTCCCAACGACGGTAGCATTGGGGGTCAAAGTTGACATCTTATATCTCTTTTCCCTGAAGAACCTTTGGAATGGGGGCAGATTTCCATTTATTGAGGCTGATGCGAATGTGCAGTTAGCATCAGGGGTGTAAATGACGGGGGGGGGGGGGTCGGATGGAATCTTAGCAAATGCTGTGCTTTCTAGAGTGTTCAAGCAGAGGCCAAATCCTGGAGTGGGGACCCACAAGCAGAAGACGTAGGACTAGGTACAAATTTAGGACCTACCCTGCCTCTATATGGGCTTGCATATAGATCATTCTAGAAGCAGGGACACACTTTAAGCCTTTCTCAGTCCCTGCGACTTTGGGTTCAACCACCTAGACGCTAACCTTGGAAGACTAAGGAGATAGTCTGTGGCCAGTCGTTTCTGGTCTGGGGCAGTGAGTGCCTGGTGCCCTGCAGAGCCGTTCTCACCCAAGGAGGGCACAAGGTGTGTTGGCATCGTTAGCTGTCGCCCCTCCTGTGCTTGCCCCGGGGCTGGCACCGCTCTGTATGCTTTACACTTACAACTCGTTTCGTTTCTACAGCCACCTGACAGGGCAGGCACTGTCATTGTGCCCATTTACAGATGAGGACGCCGAGACGCAGGAGTTAAGTAACTCGCACAGCGTCACAGAACTAGTTAAGTATACGAGCCAGCTTTGAAATCCAAGTGGTCTGCATCCAGAGGCTCTCAAACTCTGTGCTACCCAGCACCTGCCCTCCCTCACTTCCACCCAGCCCCCTCCCCCCCGCCCCAGCCCCTCCCCCCTCCCCTCCCCCACCCCCTACCCCCCCCCCCCCCCCTTCGCCCCCCCCCCCCCCCCCCCTCCCCCCAACCAGGCCTGAAAACACAGCTCTGGGATCCCCACCGTTAAACTGCTAAAGACCCTGTGGACTTGTCAGGAAACAGCCCAGGGCACCATACGCGCTTTGTAATGACTAAAAAGGCGGAAAAAAGCAACTCTTCCTTTTATTTTTTTTAACGTTTTTATTTATTTTTGAGACAGAGAGAGACAGAGCATGAACGGCGGAGGGTCAGAGAGAGGGAGACACAGAATCTGAAACAGGCTCCAGGCTCCGAGCTGTCAGCACGGAGCCCGACGCGGGGCTCGAACTCACGGACCGTGAGATCACGACTTGAGCTGAAGTCGGACGCTCAACCGACTGAGCCCCCCAGGTGCCCCGCAACTCTTCCTTTTAAAAGGGTGATGTGTTGCCCTTATGGGAAAATGACACATTTGAAACAGAATCTGATGAACCACCTTCCTAACAGGTGATTCCCTGGACAACAATAAAGACTGATTAGCTGCTTCTCTTCCTGTGGGGACACCCGGGTGAGCTGGAAACACTGGGTCTTGGTAGCCCGGATGGGCCTGCATCTTCGCTTCAGGCCTGGGATGTGTGGAACTCAAAGCAATGCTGCCACCTGCTGTAGAAATGGATGACTTTCCCCCTTTCCTAAACGATGCGAACAGTTGTAGAAATCAAGGAGAGAGAGGGGGGAGATTTCGATCTCAGCCCATCTCCCCGTGTGCTGTGTCGGCGCCTCGTGGTGATCGTGGCCAAAGACATAATTTTGGTTCACCGCGCATCAGAGCAGAAGTACATTCCGAGCTCTTAATCAGGCTGTTGATGGCTGAACGACAGACCATCAGCTCTTCTCTGACTCCACTGCCACCATGGCCATTCCGGGCACCATCATCTCTTACCTGGATCTGGAACCACCTCCAGCTGATCACCAGCCACGGTCTCCTCCCCTACACACGTCCTTCTCCAGGTGATAACTTTCAACGCAGAGCACAGACTCCCCTTCACATAACCCCCCAGCGGATTCCTGTGGCACACAGAGTAAAATGCAGACTCTCACCATGGCTTGGGCAGCCCTACATGATCAAGCTCCTGCCTGCTCTCTGCTCCCTCCCCGAGTTCCTCCAGCCATGACCTTCCATCTGGTTTTTGCACATAGAAGCCTCCTTTGCACCTTGCGTCTTTCGTATTTGGCGTTCTTTCTGCCAGAAGAATGCTGTGGCCCCAAATCTTTGCAGTCTGTCTCCTCCGCGTTACTGAAAACTGAGCATCAATGCCATTTTCTGGCCACTCATTTTAAAATATAAAACCTCAGTCTCTACTACATAATAGATATGTGATAAATATTAATTTCCTTCTTTTTACCAGACAGCACAGGCTCCGATGCTGTTGACAGAAACAAAGCCATGAGCGTAAAGAATTACGGTTTGAAGTCCTCACGTGCCTCCAGCGCTGAAGTTGGCGCAGGACAAGGGAGAGAACACATTACGGGTCAGCATGGGTTCATTCAGCCAGGAAGGCCGAGGGAATAGTTAGAAGTGAGTGAGTTTGGCTTGTGTCTCTCCCACACGCCCATACACACGTTCCTCTTTCCAGTTACCCACTCCCTGGGTCCCTCACAGCTAAAACCAGATTTCCTCTGCTTTCTCTTCTCTGGCTAAGAGTCAGAGAGGGGACTCGGGCATAAAAGCCACAGAAATATGGCACTTTGTCAATTGTAAATCACCTTCCTGCTGAACGCCCCTAAACACGTGTGGGGTGTCTTGAGAGAAGATGACATTTGAGTGGCACTTCACAGGCTTCAAATGCTTTTACATACAGGGTCTCAATCATACTTCGCCACAACCTCTACAGGGGAGATTGACGAAAGGCTCACAGGTCTAGCAAGCAACAAAACCTGAATTATATTCCCAAGGCAGGAGAAGTATTTATTTTTTGTACATCTGGGTCCCGGGAAGAGGGTGCTCTGAGTGAAAATTTGTTGCAGACTAAACTGTATATGATGAGAGTGTCCACATTTAGAGTCTGGAATGTGATTACTAATCCACTTCTGTCAGGTACTAAAACACACCTGTTTCCCAGGACGAGGTGTGCACACTGACCTTACGTTTGCCTCTGAGGCTACTTAATGACCTTTTCCATAACAACATATCTTCTCAGTGACTTGAAGTCTAGGTGGAGAAAAGTGACATATTTGTAGGCACCCTCTTACCAGGAGCCAGGTGTTCAAAAAACAGATATCCAACACTTTGAACGTTGGCCAGTCCCGGCTTTGACAGTGAAGGAAGGTTGGCTGGGAAGTGACTCTCTGTGTTGACCATGGCCACCAAGAGTGGCCCCCTGGATAGAATGACTGGTCAAGAAGGTGGTGTGTACCCCGGAAGGCTGGCCGGGGCGTAGTCAAAGTGTCACGTTAGCTCACAGAAAGCCAATAGTCATTTCCATGGGCTTTGAGAGTAGAAACCACAAGTGTCAGTTTCCTACGAGCTTTGGCGTCAGAAGAGAGTAGTGTTCTAAGTTACGTCTCTATAGAGCTTTACGTTATAGCAGCTTTCACTTACATTCTCTTATTTGATGCCCAAACCAACCCCACAAGGTGGATGTGCTACCTCACTTTCTAGATGAGAAGAAAAGACTCAGAGAAGTGAAAGGCCCTGGTCAATGTCGCACAACTTGAAAGCATCTGAGCCAGCCTTCAGATGTAGGTTTCCCACCTTAATCCTCCGCTTTGCATTCCCATCATGCCCATGGGCCAATCACCCTCACATTCCAAAGACAAGTTGTCCGATGTAAAGGAAATTCTTAGGGGGTGGCGGGGGGCAGAAACATGGTTGTAGTGCAGATGCGATTTTTTTTAATGTTTATTTTTGAGAGAGAGAGAGAGAGAGAGGGGGGGCACAAGTGGAGGAGGGGCAGAGAGAGACACACAATCCGAAGCAGGCTCCAGGCTCCGAGCTGTCAGCACAGAGCCCGATGTGGGGCTCAAACTCACGAGCCATGAGATCATGACCTGAGCCGAAGTCAGATGCTTAACTGACTTAGGCGCCCCTAGACGTGACTTGCCAAATGATACATATTCTATACGGTAAAGTTTACAAAAGAAATTTTTTCTAATCTCACTCTACAGAGATATTCACCATTAAATAAATGTGGTGAATTTAATTCTAGTCTAGTGATTTTCCATTTTTACATATTGTTAAAGTTGTAAAAAAATATACACAGGGATGCTCCTGAGGGACAGACTAAGATGAAAACAACGAGATGATAATTGAATTCGGTAACAAAGATATTACTAGTGACCTTGACAGTTTGGATGGAATTGTTGAAATAGAAACTCTATTGATTAAGTAGAGGAGAAAACAGGAGGTGTGGAAATGAAGAAAAAAATTAAAGACTCTTCTTTCAAAAATGGGGCTGTGAAAAAGAACATGGAAGTGAAAATGGAGATGAATGTGAGGCCAAAAAATTTTTCCCTTCTGTTTATTCATTTATTTTTTGATATAAGGGATACTAGAGGCTAGTGGGTGACTTAGAGGTAGTAGAATAGCTTTTGCCATCTGTGTGATGAAACTGTCCCCCACCTGCTGATCCACTTGGCAACAGGCATCAGGGCTTCTTGTATTAGTCAGGGAAGACTGGGTTATGCTGCCGTAACAAGCATCACCAAATCTCAGTAACTGAATAAAATAAAAGTTCAGTTTCAATCATGCCAAGTCTAATGCAGATGCCATGCTTATGAGTAGATCTCCTTCAAACAACCACTCAGGGGGCTAGGCTTTTTCCATTGTGTGGCTCTTCTGTCATGCAGTCCTTTGCTTCCAGACAGCCAGAGAGGAACGTGGGAGGGAAAAGCCAAGGAGGACGTTTAGGGCTAGACCAGAAGTACTGTACATCGCCTCCACTTGTACTTCAATCCACATTGGCTCACCCAGGTGACACGTAGTTTAACTGTGTGCCCGTGAAGAGGAAAGCCAGATGTTGGTGGATATGCCACAAGCCATAGACACACCTTCCTTCTTGTTTTCTTGCAGCCCCATGGTGGATGGAGACCACTATCTGTTAACTTGATGTAATAAAGATTGTCTACCAGCTACTAATAAGCCATTTCCTGTTGGATGGTGACAAAGAAGCTGTCCTGCAGGGCCTTCCGCCTTCAGTGGGAAGGCAGTGTGCTCTTGTTGGACACTTGTGGAATCCATAGTAAGCAGAGGACAGGGGAAAGGGTTCCGATCTATAGTGAAGCCCTTCACCAAAGGCATCTTTATGTGTCTGGCAATAGTACTTGCTCAATAAATGACCTATGGAAGGTCTTCATTCGTTTGTTTTTAATGTTGAAGTGTGCTCAAGTGGATGGGACAGAGGATGAGATCAATATCAGAGGGGTAGGGAGGTGGCAGAAGGGGACATGTCCCAAGTGGGCAATTAGAAGCTTCTCTACCTTTGCCTGGGGAGGTGATGGGACAGCTCTGTGAGTGGAAAGATAGTGCACGGGCCCCTGACTCTGGACACCAGGTCTGCTGATCTAATGCTTCCACGCAGCACCTCCACACCCCAGGTTCCTCTTCTTACTGAAAGAACCTTGCAGACATGTTGGGGAGGAGCTGGGCCTTCAGTCCTGCACCAGGTCTCAGCTGGTTTCACATCAGCAAACACCACGCACGGAAAGCCTCGGTCACGAACCTTCTCGGTTGTCTCCAAAAAGGGATGAAGTCGAGAATTACACTGTTTCATTTGTCAACATCCTTTAGGAGCACGCTTCCTTAAAACGAACACTGAAGGATCTCTATCTCTGAATAAACAATTCCCCAACTGGTGTGAAAAGGGGAATGGGGGTTTCCCTTCCACTTCACTGGAAACTAAAACAGTGCTTTCATGAGTGAGGCTGCGGCGGGTAGAATGCGCACACAATTGGAAAACCTCAGCACAAAACAGAAAAACCGCCTCTTCCACTTCCTCTCGACTAGGAGCAGCTCTCCTCGTCAAGAGGACTAAGAATCCCAGAGATTGACCATAGAGCTTAGACAAATTCTGTACCTTCCTCTGCACTTCACCTCTCGTGCCGGGGCTGCCCCTCACCCTCGTCTTGCTGTGTTCCTGCCTCCACACTGCTGCCCTTCCCGCACCCCCCTGCCTGGGGTCACTGGGCCCTTAGATCTGGGAGCCCGAGGCCCCGCTGTGGCCTTCCTCTGGCTCTGTCCCTCCCCACAGGTGATGGAACAAAGACCCAGGGGACATGTCCTTCCAAGGCCCGCCCCTCCTTTCAGATGGTGCTCTGGGCACCCCAGAATTTCCTGCCTTGTGGCCCCAGACCACCTACAGAGGACAGTCAGGACCTTTCCCTTGGACCAGTCTCCTGAAGGTGAACTATGCTGTCCCCACCAGGAGCTCGGAGCAGCAGCTTGCGGGATGAAGCCAGAGACAGGATGAGAAAAAGGGCAGGTCGCAGCTAGCTCTGAGCCATCATGCTCCAGAGCACCAAGAGTCTCAGGCTTGTTTGTTTGTTTTATTTATAGAGTACGAGCAGGGGAGGGGCAGAGAGAGAGGGAGAGAGAGAGAATCCCAAGCAGGCTCTGCACTGACAGCTCAGAGCCTGATGCAGGGCTCGAACTCGCCAACTGTGAGATCATGACCTGAGCCGAAACCAAGAGTCAAACGCTCAACAGACTGTGCCACCCAGGCGCCCCATGGAGTCTCAAGTTTGAATCCAACCCTGCCTTCCTGGGTCCTGATGAAGGCATATTCATCACAGTAGGAGGATAAAATGAATCTTGTGTAATTTTTACGTAGTTAGTGATCTGGTATGTGGGCCTGAGGTTTGCTTTCTGGCACAGGCTCTGTAAATGTTAGCAGAGGCCTTCCTCTCGTACCTCCCGCCCAGACCCCTCAGTTTCCAACACATCGTCCGTGGCCTCAGTGTCTCCTGTGTTCTTCCCACGGCTGGGGTTCGCGGGAGATGCATGAGGCCCATTCGGGCCAGGGCAGGGCAGGATCCTGTCTTTATCTGAAATGTTGAATTTCGTTCATTGTGAATTTTTTTACATTAAGTTTTTAAACCATTGATGATCTTTCTTGAATCCTGAGTTTTTGGGTTCCTTCGAATTTTATGCCTGAGATAAATTCCTTATTCTCCTCACCCCAGTTCTTCCCCATGTCTTCAAGCATCTTCCCTTTCCCATTTCTTCCATGGAAGCCCTTGTTCAGAACGTCATCACGACAGCTGGTCGGCGGACAATTCCTGGGCTCCCATCATCCATCCTCAACCCGGACCCAATATTATCTTCCTATGTGGAGGTTCAGTGGTGAGCCTCTCTCTCTCAAAATCCTTCAGGGGCGCCTGAGGGGCTCAGTCGATTAAGCATCTGACGTCAGCTCAGGTCGTGATCTCACGGTTCATGAGTTCAAGCCCTACATTACGCTCTGTGCTGACAGTGTGAAGCCTGCTTGGGATTCTCTCTCTCCCCCTCCCTCTCTCTGCCCCCCCCCCCCCCCCTGCACACACATGCTGTCTCTCAAAATAAATACATAAACTTAAAAAAAAAAGGGGGGGTGTGTGCCTGGGTCGCTCTGTTGGGTCAGCGTCTGACTTCGGCTCCGGTCACGATCTCGCGGTCCGTGAGTTCGAGCCCCACGTCGGGCTCTGTGCTGACAGCTCGGAGCCTGGAGCCTGCTTCAGATTCTGTGTCTCCCTCTCTCTCTGCCCCTTCCCCACTCGTGCTCTGCCTCCCCAAAATGAATAAATGTTTCAAAAATTCTTTCAAAGCTTCCCTGCCTCCTGTAGAATCCAAAGCCCATCATGCCCACTGGTCTCACGTTCTCTAGGCTCCACGTTCTGGGTCCTGCTAGCCTTTCTGGCTTCCTCCTTAGGTAAATCCCTCAGTTTGGTGTTCGTGTACTCGCCCTTCCTCAGAGAAGTCTCTGGGCTGCTCTTCCTCTCCTGGGGCCTCTTCCCACCCTCCCGTTCACTGTGGCGTCTGCCTGAGCCTTCCGGATCAGTCTCCACGAGCGCTCGTGGTGTCCCAAGTGGATCCTGCCACTCCTGTAGTGTTTTGACTATACCTGCTCTCTGACTGCTATTTACCTGTCGCCCTGCCCCTGCTGGCCTCCCTAGGGGCGACTGTGGGCACCTTGACCGCTGAGTCTGCGCTGTGTTCCCCACCCTTAGGGCTGCTGACCGTGCTGCCAACTTCCTCTTCAGCGTGCACTCAGCCTCTAGCTCCAGTTCATACTTTGACAAATACTCTGCTTATCTCCTTTGTGGCCTTTGCAATGGATCTTTCTCCACAGCGATATGGATCTTCTCCTCTGCCTGATGGTTACCCCAGAGATGCCTGAGACTTGAGCTGAAGTTGGAGCCCTGTTCTAGACGGACACTCTTAGCATCTTCAGCAAAGGGCTACAAAAGTGACCTATTTTGGTCACAGCCAAAGTTATTCCCTAGGACACCACAACGACCTTTTACGTCACAAGTCCCTCTCACCCTCTGAGGTCCCCCACAGGGGACTGGGATGCAGCAGGGCCACTAGAACCTGTCCCCTGTTAGACACAGACGCCCATGAGTGTGGCCAGCAATGAGCTCCAATCCGCCTCTAGCCCCGGGCAGACAAGGGGCTTGTAATCAAAGCCTCACTCAAGACTTGTCTGAAGGTATATTCCAATGTATGTTAAATCTGAAAATCAAGACGGATTAATTTGCTTTTTAACCTTAGGTAACAGCCACTTCCCTCACCCACCCCACCATGATTCAGACTAGCACCTTCCAAACTCGTGGCACCTAAGGGTGGCCATTCTCTCCAAAGCTCCGGAGCAGAAGTAGGAAAGGTGGAGGCAGTGCTCGGTCGTCATCGCTCTGTTTGGGGATCTCTGTCTGTCCAGACACCCACCGACCTACAGATGGTATGGTTTCCATGCCATCGTTATCTTTCAGAGTCCATTCTCTGTGTCTTGATGCCTGAAGGTCAGGGGTCCAGACTGGATGACGCCTCTCTGGCACCAGGAAGCGTGCCACTTAATCACCATCTAGCCCTCCTAACAACGCCGGATGTTGGTGCGTCGGTTTCCTAGGGCTGCGCCGACAAATGACCACAAACCAAGTGGGTTAAAACAACGGGCGTTCATTTTCTCATGGTTCTGGATGCTAGACGTTCAGAGTCAAGGTGTGGGTAGGGCTGGTTCCTTCGTGAGGCCGCGAGGGAGGACCAGCTTCACACCTCCTTGCTAGGGTCTGCCGGCTGCCGGCAGTGCTCAGGGTTCCTTGACTTACAGACACGTGGCCCCACGTCTCCTTCACGTGACGCTCTCCCTGTGATTTCCGTGTGTCTATCTCTGTCCAAACTTCCCTTTTCTCGTAAGAACACCCATCATTAGATTAGGGTCCCTTAACCCAGGAGGACCTCATCTTAACTATATCATCAAACACCCATTTCCAAAGAAGGTCACATCATAGGTACCTGGACTGAGAACTTCAACGTGGCTTTTTGCGGGGGGGGGGGGGGGGAGGGGGTGGGTATTGCTCTAATCCTCAGACTAAACTGAGACACAGAGTAACTTCCACAAAGGTACACAGAAAATAGGTGGTATAACTCAGTATTTAATCTGTCTTGATCTAATTATTACCACTTAATAATTGCTTGTACCAGGCCCTCTGCTGGGTGCTTCATTTTCATTTCTAATCCTCCTATCAACTGTATAGATTTATTATCCCCCATTTTACAAACAAAGGCACAGATCGTCGAAGTATCTCTCCCAGAGCCACACAAATACAAAGCGGTAGACCTGGGAATCGACCCAATAATTCTCACCCAAGCCAACCCACTAGGACATCTTTGAGATGACTCATCCCTCCTCACTCCACGTCCCCTGGTATAACTCCCTGCCTGCAGCTGAGAGCCACAACTGTAAGCGACACATTACTGGAATTCTTCAAGCAACGGTGTAAAGGCCAAAGTAATCACTGGGATCCCAGCACTGCCACTCGAGGCCTCACGGTGGATGATAGCCTGATGAGAAAGACCAAGTCCTCATCTTCCTTCTGGCGGCCAGGGAAGAGTTACGTGGAAAAACTAGGACAATGAGTAAATCCCATTAAAAAGCAACATATTTCACAGTGAATCACTTCCCTGAAGACTGCTGCCTGTGCGTGGAGGTGGCTTCTTTGTTCTAACAGGCACCTTGCGGGGAAAACCCGTCTAATACCACGTGGGGAGGAACCACGTCTCAGCCAAGCCCATAGAATGGTTATTTATATTGCCTCGATATGCCTCAAAATAACAAGTCAAAAGCATCACTTCCTGGCAGCTGCCATGCCCTCTTCCTCAACATCAAAGATGTGTCTCCCACACATACACATACCAGTGCCTTACAAACACAGCAGCCCGAACACAGAGCCCTTCAAGCAATGCATAAGCCACAGAAACTTCCTCAAATCAATGCAAGAGACTGAGAAGGCACTCAGCCCCATGCCACGAACTGAGGCTTGGACCGCACTTACCAGTTAGAAATTGGTTTCTTTTGCTTGTATTGTCTCCAAAAGATACCACATCGGTAGGGGCTAGGATCACGGGGTTTGGAGGCAGGCAGACTCGAGAGCCAACTCCAGCTGTCCCGTGCACTACCTGTGGGTTGTTCCTCTTCTCTCAGCCTGTTTTCTTACTTGTGAAATGAAGACACTGACATGAATCTCACAGACAGGTGATATTAACATGCCATGCCGATCCTTGACTCCCAAGAGGGAATATAAACTATGGTCAGGAATAAAACACTGCTTTAAATTTGACCTTGTTTATCTCATCCCATGGACCTAAATTTATATTTAAAAGAGACCTA
Organism: Panthera uncia; assembly: GCF_023721935.1. NCBI lineage: Eukaryota > Metazoa > Chordata > Mammalia > Carnivora > Felidae > Panthera > Panthera uncia. The sequence continues at coordinate 23,506,504 of NW_026057576.1, read as the reverse complement.
GCTTAAATAATGAGTGGGCGCACAGCTCTGGATGCATCTGGGATGGGAAAACAAGTGACAGAAGGAGAAGATACCAGATTGGTGGGAGACACTCATTTCTTTCATGTGTTCGATATTATCCCACTAAATACCACACACACACACACACACACACACACACGCACACACACGCACACACACACGCACTGGATGGGATTAGGGGAGGACCAGTGCTACTCTACGGCCTGCCTGTACTGTTTGAGAAGTTCATCTGAATACGTTTAGTTAGGGCACATGAACCCCAGGGGATATGACACTTGTGCTCCAGGCTGAAGATGTTCCAGGAAGGAATCCAGGCCCAAGGCCCTTCTCAAGTAGGAGAAAGAATGTACCAGGTAAAACAAAAAAACAGACTCCCATGTCTCAAGAAAGCATAGTGATTCCTTTAACCTCTTAAGGTGATGTCTGTGATTTTAATGTTATTACTAGTATTTTACTAGTAATTACTAGTATTTTAATGTTATTACAGTATTTTCTGCAAACACTTTATGTTCAGTGTTATATGTATGAGACTACATCCTAAAGGGCAGGTGTGAAGTTCTACTCATCCATGCCTCCCTTGATTTGGTGTGGGGAAGAGAGATAACAAAGATGTGCACTTCTGAGAGCGCCACGTAGAGGTGACTGCGTCAAGCAGGGCCCCTGGGCACGGCTAAGCAACTCAAGCTCATCTCGAAACAGATGTAACTGCAGAAACAACGTACATTCTCCATACGAACCCAGGAACGAGCCGAGTCTGTAACACTGATACAATTACAAAATGGCATTTAAGGCGGAAAAAACTTCCGAGCAAATAGATTGTGGGTCGCACTTTTGTTCATTGGAAGTACCGATCCATTTCACAAGACAAACTTTACAGGAAGAGGAACGGAGTCATCTGTCTTGTCAGTGATAATTCATAAAAAAAAAATAGGATCCGATATTAGGTATACACAACCACTCAAATACAATTTAGGAAGTATCCGAAAAACTCTTTAAAAAAAAACAGTAGCAGCAAAAACATTGAACATGTGTAAACAAAACCACCAGTAACAAGTTAATGCTTAATAACAATCTGAATTCTTTTGAAAACATTAAATATATGTAATATCGGCCATTCTTAATATACAATACTCAAAATCTAAAACAATGTTATCAATAATAGACACAAATTGGTGTTACGAGGCATACTGAAGAGTCTTTTTCACAATGCTCGGGGCATCATGATGCCGCAGAGGGTAAACTTTCCGAAAGTCTTCTCCTAGCTGTGATCCTCGCACACCGGGGGCACCCGGACGACTGGAAACACCGCTTGTGAAAGCAGGCTCTACACCCTATGAGCAGAGGGGACAGCTATCAGCAAAGGGGCTGTCTTGCTTGCTCACGTATGTACAGATGGTCATCCCCATCCCGGGGAGAGAGGTGGTCTGAACCCAGAAACCAGAGTCATCCGACAAGAAATGAGGCAGGTTGAAACTAAGCGATTATGAAGTCCCCACTAAGCCATGGACCTGAGGCTGAGAGAGCCTGATACTATAGTGCCCCCAGATCTGCCCAAGGACTGTTCCCTCAGCTGCTGACAGCTGAGGAGGTGGCCCTCACTGGAAATGGCCCTAACTGGAGAGAGCTGCCTCCCTCAAGGTCATCTCTGCATGCGGACACTGGCTCGCATCTGGTGGGTGACTGGTCAACCCTGGGTTTAAAGGCTTGGCTGGTCCCTGACCGACTATGTGACGACAGTGAAGGCCACCCTGCTCCAGAGTGCCCTGAGATGTGCTAAGCCTTCAAGGCCACCATATCCAGCTCAACTTGTCCCTCTGCCAAGCCCTGTTGACTTCACGGTCCCACGGGTGCTGAGCCTGACATGCCCCAGTGAGCTTTCTGCTTGCAAACCTGTGGCTTGGAGTTTGTCTGCTGGGGAGCCTCTCCTGCGATACAGCCTAATTATTCTGCCTAACAGGTTAGCGGAGACAGCGCTGGAGGGGGTCAAAGAGGAGGAGCAGCTCTTACCAAGGGTAAAGGCAGAATGCATTGCCAGATTGCTCCCATGAAACGGTTTAGAGATCACGGGACTTCCTGGAGGGTTAACACATACAGTAAAACAAGGTCTAAAAATCTCTTCTGTGAAGAGCCAGATAGCAAATGCATTAGGTCTTTTGGGCTACACGGTCTCCACAACAACTCCACAATCTGCCAGTGCAGCGCAAAAGAAGCCAGAGACAGCACCTCAGCCTTAGGCATGATTGTGATCCAATCCCATAACTGGGGCAGTGGCTGTAGAGTGCTTGCCCTGCTGTAAAAGAAGTGGGGCACGGGCCAAAGGGGAACCACTCTTCTCTCCAAACGCTGTACAGGAAGGCCTCACCCTTCATCCCTGCCCCACCCACACACTCCTCCCCATGCACCCCAAATTCTATTAGCTCCCATCCAACATACAAGCACACACCAGCATCATATACTTCAAACAACACTGGGCTTAAGTTATTAAGTTGCCCTTAAGTTAATTTTCTGTTTCGGTTATTAAGCTGTTAGTAAGCTTACGTTATGAAGCTATGAAGATACCTGAACATCTTCTACACGTTTCGGTCTGAAATGGGAAGATGACCGTGGCACTCTGACAAAATTCACAAATGAAGCCCTTTCCTTGACACAGCTGTAAGAGAAGGAGCCGGAGAGTTACTATCCTCATTGGCAATGTTTCTTTTGATGGAGAAGCCAGGTTCCTACTTTGCAGAACTTTACACACGTCAGTTTTAAGTGTCTGTAATTGCAGCCTCTAGAAGGAACAGGATGCTATCTCACGCTATAGTAAATGGATTCGAACGGAACATGCACATGTGTGTGTTGCACGGAGAAATTTCACATCGAGGTAGTTTGAGGCACCGGGAAAGGTCATGATTTTACATGTGTGCTTTTAAATGATCTGCTTTTGTTTCTGAGGGCTGCACTACAATTCTTGAATTCATGCGGACACAGAGCTCTTGTTGCACTGGATCCCGAGTCCACATGGCTGTACTTGGCACGTCAGGGCAGACGGGAGTCAAGGAAGGCCCCAAGCAGGGCTTGGTTCCCTAGGAAGGCACTTGGCTCAGGCCTGCATCCCGGCCCTGCCACCTGCCAGGGCTGTCACCGAATCGCTCTGAACCTCATCTCTCATCTGGGAGGGCGCTCCCGGCACTTTCCGCAGGATTTGTGGGGTTAAAAGGGGGTGACGTGTAGAACACCCGCCACAGGTCCTGATGTGGAAGGGACAGCTTGGGGACACACCAGTTCCAGGTGAACCCTTACCTCACAGCCGGCCACATGTGCGAGGGAAGCTTTTAGAATGTCCTTGAGCAAGGGCACCAGCAGCTTTTTCTTGACCCTGACCAGATCGTCCAGGGAGAACAGGTGGAGCTCATTAGTCAAGTGCCTCGGCACCTGCTCAAACTCCTTTAACGTGCTGCCAGAGAGGAAACAAAGAGTAATTCAGGCACCCACCCACACAGCGGTGGGGACACAAGAGGGTGGGGGGCAGGCAGTTGTTGTTTCTGGCACTCACACTTCATTTTTTTGAGCTCAATTAAAAAAAAAAAAAAAAGCCCAAGAGCAAGTTAGCCTTACTCACCACCTTACGTTTTGCAAGTCTGTTTGGAAGCCAGGAACTTAAAATTCTACAAAAGCGGATTTCAGAAGGCTGAACCAGCAGAAAAACACGCCTCTCGCAGCCTGCCCATGGGCAGGGTTTTGCTGAGGGAAAGACAACTGCAAATCTATTTTTCGAGACATAAAAGCCTATACTGAGATAACAAGCACTACCTTGTTCATTTCAGCTCAATTTCAACCATCAGCAGGTGGACCCTTGTCCCAGCCAGCAGGAGAATCACGGCTCACAGGCAGGTGTGGGACTCCCCTCATCCACGAGTCCAGCACACAGCCTAAGGCTCGAGCATCCAACTGTGAGCTGATCACAGCCTCCTGTGTGTCCCAAGGACATTCAGAACTGAACGTAACTTTCTCCGCCTCCTACTCATCTCCTTCTGAATTTCCTAAATCAGTCAGTGGCATCAACATGCACTGCATTCCCAAGCCAGCCGCTGCCTACCCTGGATTTGACATTCCAGTAACGCCAGGCTGTGTTGAATTCTCCATGCAGCCAGGGGTACTGGCCCCCACGGCTTCCTCTTCCCGGGGGATCCCTGACCCTTCTTCTTCAGTCCAACTCGCTCTTCAAGCTCAGGCTTAGGAAGCCTCGTGGTCCTCTTCCCCACCCCACCCCTTCAGACACCTTTTCTGCATCCTCAGGGCACCCTGCGTATGTGTTTAACACACAAGATCTGTTTGTGCTTTTTCCCTGGTCTTAGCATGAGACCTTATCTGAAGCAGAGAAAAGAAAATTTCAAGAAATTTTTGTAGACAGTAATAATTGTGGGTATTGTTACATATAACAATATGTTACAGACAAGAAAACTGAGAGCCTGAGAAGTAATTAACCTGTCACACCAAGGCCATGAGGTAGGTACAGGTTAGGCCCAATGACTACTGGAGACATGCTCCTCCCCAAGAAATTTAATTCAAAAGCAATACGTTATCATTAAATAAAGATCAGAAACTGAACAAAGCTTTAAAACAAAACAATATTTTAGAGACTATGATCCCACCTACTATAACAAATAATCTTAACCCCTTGAGTAACAACCTCTTTTTCCACTTAAAAAATTCTATCTCTGTCAATGAATTCATGCCCATACCTCTATGGCCATGGCTTCCAGAAATTCCAGCTCTAGAAATTAATCCTAAGGACGTATTTATGGACGTGCACAGAGATTCAGCTAAAACCTAGTTTTTTAATAACACAAGACATTAAAAACCTATCTAAATATCTATTAGGTATTAAAATCTACTGGGTTTAATATCTATAAGGATATTAAAAATCTATTTTAACATTAAGATATTAAAATCTATTAGATAAAAAAAAATCTATGAATAAGAGAATAATACTTAAATCAATACCACGTCCTAGTATAGAATACTATACAACCAATGACAGTTCGACATGCTCCTCTATCGGGGGTTTTTAAAAGGCCGTTGATAACACCCATGCTCATAGCAACACTATTCACATCAGCTAGAAGGTGGATGGAAGTAACGTTTCTGGTGATGAATGCGTAAACAAAATGTGGCAGATACATACAATGGAATCTTTTTCAGCCCTAAAAAAGGAAGGGAGTCCTGACACGTGCTGCAACACAGGTGCAACCTCAAGGGCATTCTGCTGGGTGCGATAAGCCAGTCACAAAAGGAAAGATGCTGTGTGACTGTCCTATTATGAGGTACCCGCGGTCATCAACTTCATAGAGACAATAAGTAGGATGGTGGTTGCCAGGCGCTACAGGGGCGGGGTGGGAGGGGGGAAGAGAGAGTTACTGCTCAATGGATGTAGAATTTCAGTTTCGAAAGATACAAAAAGTTATGTGCTTGGATGGCGGTGACGGTTGCCGAAGAATGTGCATGTACTTAAGGGCACGGAATTGTGCCCTTAAAATGGTTAAGACGGTGTATTTGGTTACGTGTATTTTATCACAACTGAAAACTAGAGTGATTTCATCCCTGTACTGGCCAATTCTTCTAACACGTTACATTCACTGCTAGTGAGCCAGAAGGTTTAGTGACTTTAACAATATGGTCTGCATCACCAAGGGGAGACCGAAGTAGGTGCTGTGCTAAGGGGCCCTGTGGACTGGGGGAGCTGGGACCAGGTGGCACACAGGGGACTGGAAGGTATGTGGGGGCGCCCAGCCCTCCTGGACCCAGGCCTGGCCTGTCCCAGCCAAACACTAGTACCTTTCAGCAAACCGGCAGGTCCTCAACAGCTTCTTGATATGAAAAAGTTGCTCCCGGGTTTCCTAAAGGAAGACACCAAACGGGGGGGAAAAGTTAATGTGATAAATGACACAGAAAATGTAGAAGTTAAGTCTAAATGTTATTTCTCACTTTGAAAGGCTACAACTCTATAAAACAAGTCTTTGAAGTAAACAGTCGATATAGCAGGGGTTCGTGACTGAGTCCAGAGATCCGCAGAGGGTCCAGGATGGACCCAACTATTGTGGGGCCTGAAGCTTACATAACCGTTGGGGTGGGGGCCCTCTTTGAGGAGAACACAAAACTATGCACAAAAAATGGAGATCCTGCCATTTGTGACAACATGGGTGAACCTGGGGGGCATTATGTTAAGTGAAATAAGGCAGACAGAGAAAGGAAAAAGCTGCATGGGCCTCACTTCTATGTGGAATCTTAAAAGGTCAAATACACAGAAGCAGAGAGTTGTTGAACAGAAGCTACAGGGGCGGGGTGGGGGGTGGGGAGATGGGGCAAATGGGAAGACATCGGTCAAAGGGAACGAAGTTGGGGTTCTGTCGGATGAGTAAGTCTAGAGATCTAATAGATGGTATGATGACTATAGTTAATCATAAGTGTATTAAATACTGGAAACTTCCTGAGAGAGTAAATTTCAGGTGCTCCCACCATACACACACACACACACACACACACACACACACACACAAAAGGTGGCTGCAAGGAGATGGATAGGTTAATTAGCTTGAGTGGTGATTATTTCACTTGTATTTGTATATCAAATTATCATGCTGTATACCTGAAATATAAACAATTTTATTTTGAAAATAATAATAAACAAATTTCAAAAGCTACGTGTACGTGCAGAACTATGCATAAATATAAAATGTGGTACGGGGTCTTGAAAAAGGCCCTGAAGCTGACGCTCCATCCGCTGGTGGTAAACCCGCCCCTTGGAGGGTCTGTCTGGGTCCCTTGAGACGGTGGCATCTGCCATCGCAGGGCCCTCCGAGCCTCTGGCCCGGCCTCCCCCGCAGAGGCAGCCGCTCACCCTCACTCTGTCTAGCTCCTTGGCCTTGGCATACAGGCTGTGGCCAACGCTCAGCAAATTGAAAACCGGCTGGTGCCACAGGCCGTCCAGCAGCCGTTTGGAGAACTTGCTGACGTAGTACTTCCTGAAGTCCCACAAGGTGAGGATCCGGGCAGGGATGCAGGTCTCCGCGTAGGAGTGACAGCAGTCACAGAAGTACTTCCCCAGGTATTCGCAGTACCGCAGCCGCTTCACAAACTCTGCAGGGCACACGGGAGGGTGAGCACACGGGACGTGAGCGCAGCTCGCCTGGGCTGGCAACGTACCCTCCTCCACCCCTACTTCCCCTTCCCACCCCACGTTCAAGACTGCTGGGTTTGTGCCGCGAGCACCATACTCCACCTCACAGCGCCTGGGAAAGATCCGGTGGGGACTGAAGGCCGTGGGGACTGGAGGCCACGCATTACGGCCGCTCATGAGCTTTGCTTTGTGGAAACAGTTGTCAGAAAAACAGAAACCTCCCCAAACACTCCTGAATTTGGAAGATGGGCATTGTAAACTGCAGTGGAGCCAAAAGAACATGAGATTCGGAGTGCGGAAATCTGGTGGGAGTCCAGACTCTGTCTCCCTCTGGCAGGCGGCCTGAGGGCTGGCCGGAATCGCTTCAAGCTAACTGTCCTGAGGCCATAAGAAGCCAACTCAGAACCAGATGCCAGGATATCTCACATAACGAAAAGTGCTTTGTAAATTGTAAAGCACAATATGTACACAGTTAGGGAGTGACACCCAAAAAAACTTCCTGGATAAATCAGTGAGAAAAAAAAAAAACACAAAAATGCACAAAGGATGGGAATAGGCGATACAGGGAAACACGGAATGCAAATAGCCAGTAATGACGTTGAGAAACGACCTCAGTAACAAAGACGTGTGTTAGCAGAGCGAACTCCTTGGTTTTGCATCAGACTGTCACAAATTTAGAGCATCCAGAGCAGGTGAGGTACCGGGGCGGGCACTCACAGGGCTGACAGGAGGCTATTGTTTAGGAGGAAAGTTCCATGATACACTTTAATTCTTCAACATGCGGCAGGAATCCTACTTCTGTGACACCAAACAGAAGTGCTAACATGCACGCGTGGAGACATAGAAAAGTGTTCATTATAGCACATTTATAGTGGAGGGGGTAGCAATCTAAATACACATTAAGAAGCAACTAGTTAAGTATGATGCACTCCATAGTGAAATGCCAGAGAGCCTACGAAATACATTTTAGCCCGTGGGCAGTGAGCGCCCAGTTACAAATATGTATAATGTGATCTTGATTTTGTTTTGAAAAATACACAGGCACAGTACAAGAGGATCCCCACCAAAAAGCCGATAGTGACTACTTCTGGGGACGGTGGGGGAGAAGGGTTTTTGTTCTTCACATTTTTTGAATTTGGTAAAATGAACACACGTGGCTTTCAGAAACATAGCTAGCAAAATGCACTGACAAGCAAAAAGCACAGAGACAAATGCAATACATACTTGGGTGCCTAGCACACAGTTAAAGAAGGCAACAATTCAGTTAAGTCTCCTGCGTGTCCCTCCCTCGATATCGAGTCTAAGATGAGCAAGGCTGATATTTACATGCGCCATTTAACTCATGGGTTTCTTTGTCATTTAAATACCATAAGGCATCATAGACATATTAGATGATACACCTTGTGAAGGTTAAGTGAAACTGTGGATGGGAAAGCAGCCACCACAGAACCTGGCACACTGCAGATTCTACATCCAGCTTCCTTAAATACCAGCTTCAAAAACAAACAAGGCCACTTATGTCTTCATGAAATGTTGCCTGAAGGATACTTTAGACACCATGTGCTTTCCATGAGTTAGGTACATGGTTATTCCTATTTGCTTCTGCACACGTATTTCCAAAAAATAAAGAAAGAACGAAAAATAAATAAGGCCCGAGTGCCTGCAGGAGCAAATGTTTATCGAACGCTTACTCCGTGTCTTACGCTGGTTAAATGTCTTACATACACTGTGTCGTTCTCTGCTCAAAACTTTAAGAGGCAGGGACTATTACTTTCCCTATTTTGCTGATGAGAGCACAGCCGGTGAAGTTAAACCACATGCCAGAGACACACAAACAGTAAGCAGGCGAGTGGGATTCCCCCTCACATCTGGCCTGACGCTCTAGCTTTTGGCCATTATATCCCACTCTTCCTCTGCTGCATTGGATGAGGGCAAGGGCAAAGAGCTAATAATGCCTTTGCGCCTGCCCAAATTATTCCTCCGACCCAGGTCACACCCAGTGTGATTCTTAATGATTCTTATTATTTACAATAGTTTATGTTCTACAAAGTTGCCTTGAATACCGAATTAGTGAGTACTGAAGGGTGTCCCGGAGTAAAATACAGGGCTAGATTCCTGTGAGCCTCTAGTAACAATATTTTTGCCAACCCATCAATATATAATCTTGTTTTTTGTGTGTTTTCTGATTAATGATACCTTATTTAATGTATTTTGTTAGGGCACCTGGGTGGCTCAGTCGACTAAGCGTCTGACTCCTGATTTCAGCTAAAGTCATGATCTCACGGTTCATGAAATCAAGCCCCCGCATCAGGCTCTGTGCTGACAGCGTGGAGCCTGCTTGGGATTCTCTCCCCCTCTCTCTTTGCCCTTTTCCACTCATGTGCACGTGTGCTGTCTCTCTTAAATAAATAAGCTTAAAAAATACACATATATTTTTTTTTTATTTATATCATTGAATTCAGGGCCAACAGCACTGTAACTCATGCCCGAATGAAGCTTATCTGATGCACGTACATTTTCCATAAAGCAAATCACAACCTTCTTGGGCTTAGTAACACTACACAGCACTTTAGCATTACACGTGGGGGGTGTTTAAAACAGCTAAATCACCGACAAAAAAAGGCAAAAGTGTGAAAAAAGAAACGGGGGGGGGTGCTAAATAAACCACAAGAAGACCTTGTTTACAGTACGAGAGATAAAAAAGAAGGCAGAGTATCGCCTTCTTCAGCTTCGGCTGCAAATGTGTGCTTCGGGGCAACTCAAATTTCGGGCGACTCAAAGTTTTGGTGTTTTGTGCATATCCGTGCTTGACTATGAAAACACCATGAGTCATGATTTTGTGGTCACAAATAAATTTTATCGAGTAGATGATTTTGCAAATATGGAATCACAAATACTCAGGTTCAACTATAAATATGTGTGTACAGACGTCTCTCTGGGGTTGATGAATTATCATTAAGACCTTAAGAGCTCATGTTTATGTCTGACTTCTCAAATTTGAAATCTGGAGAAGTCTTTTGCATTGTGTCTACTTCCCGCCCTGGATTAAGATTTCTGATTTGGCAGATAATGAGTATTACTTCGCTTGTGACGGGGCCTTGATACATTTTATATAAAATGGGCAAAATGAGGTATACTCTGACCCTTCCACTCACCATTTCTGATCAAACTTAGCAAAATGGGAAGAGGAGGGGGGCAGAAGGAGACAGTACATGTTCCTGATGTAATTCATCTTCCCCTAACATCTACTTTCCCAACATTTCAATACCTAGTCGCTCACTCATCAAATTTCATTGAATATATACTAAGCACTACTCTGTCCATACAGAATCAATTATGTCTACCTCTCTTGGTTTCTTCAGTCCGTTCATTCAAACAGAGCAAAACAACATATCCTAAACCAGTGGTTCCGGGCCAGGAGTAATTTTTTTCTCCCTAAGAACATTCGGAGATATCTGGGGACAGTTTCACGGAGCCACTGGCGACCTCTAGTGATGCTACTGGATGCCCTACAATGCACAGGACGGCCCTGGATGACAAAGTCAGTGGTCCTGAGGTTGAGAAATCCTGCTCTAAACCAGAACTGCTCTCAGCTGAGGAAAAGGCAAGGTCACAGAAAAATAAATAGGAAGGAAAAATTCCAGAATAGTGTTGTCCCACAGAACTTTCTGTGAGGATGGAAATGTTCTAAGCCCGTGCCCTCCAACAGACCAGTTACTAGCCCCATGAGGCTACTGAGCACTTGCAATGTAGCTAGCGTGCTTGAGGAACTGGGTTTTTAACTTTATTTATTCACTCATTTATAAATTTTTAAAATATATTTACTTATTTTTATTTTCTTTTTGATGTTTATTTTTGAGAGAGAAAAAGAGACAGAGCAGGAGCCTGGGGAGGGGCAGAGAGAGAGACAGGGAGGGAGACACAGAATCTGAAGCAGGCTCCAGGCTCTGAGCTGTCAGCATAGAGCCTGACGTGGGACTTGAACCCATGAACAGCAACATCATGGCCTGAGCCAAAATCAGATGCTTAACCAACTGAGCCACCCAGGTGTCCCTGGATTTTTAACTTTAATTAATCAGTTGAGCTACCGACTCTTGATTTCAGCTCAGTTCTTGATCTTGTGGTTTGTGAGTTCGAGCTCCACAATGGGCTCCGTGCTGACAGTGTGGAGCCTGCTTGGGATTCTCTCTCTCTCTCTCTCTCTCTCTCTCTCTTTCTCTCTCTCTCTCTCTCTCTCTGTCTCTCTCAAAATAAACTTCAAAAAAAACCCATTTAATTAATTTAAATTAAATTTTAAATAGCCACATGAGCTAGTGACTACCATGTTGGATAGTGCAGTTCTAGAATAAAGGTGGCTAAAGAGAAATGATAGTTAAACGCAACGTATTAAACATGGTTAGAGTCCGGATGGAAAAATTAGCTATAATGACATCTTGAGAACAGCAGGTGAATATGGATTGGTATGAGAGAATATTAGAGAGTTGTTATTAACTTTCCTTGGTATGCTAACTGTTCATCATCCTTACTTTTAAAACATGCTGAAGCATTAAAGGGTAAAACGTCATGTTGTCCGTTCACTTTTCAAATGGTTCAGGGTGTGTGAGATTGGAGGAGACGGAGGAGACCTGACAACTAAATGCCATGTGTAATTCTAGGTCATTGGTGAAATCTGAATGAAGTCTGTGGTTGAGTTCATAGACGTGTACCAATGCTAAGTTCTTAGTTTTAATGATCATATTCTCATTTTTGTAAGATGTTAACATTAGGAAAAGCTGGGTGAAGGAAATACGGAATGCCCCTGTACCATTTTTGCAACTCTTCTGTAAGTCTAAATATATCTTAAAATAAAGAGTCAAAATATATCCTAAGAACTATATAGGAAGCTCATAGGAAAAGTCCAAAATTGCCTACATTGGCTGATAATGTATCTACTCTCTGTGCCCTGGGTACCTCTTCAGCATGTGTTCTCCTGTCCTCATTACTCTCCAGTCACACAGGACTTCTCTGCCATTGCTGCAGGCCCTTTGCTCATGGTGACCCCTAACCCTTCCCAACACACACACACACACACACACACACACACACACACACACACACACGCTTCTGGGGCCCATCACTTCCCTGCAGAACTTCTCACTCCCAGCCCCACGAGCCCAGATTCAGTTCCTGTGCTGTAAATCCCATAACACTCTTGACTTTCTATTTTGTTACAAACGTTGCTGATGTCTACGCCTTCCTGTAAGCAGGCTCCATGGGTGAAGGACCACAATCATGTCACCAGGGCAGGCATACATCTCCACAGTTGAACAAGCTTGGGGAAATACTTAAAAAGTTGGTGGAATCACAGTCACATGTTCATAGTTTCTGACTCATGCTCTCAATCATGCAGATACTGAGGCACCAGGATATAGTGGTTAACCAAATAGACGTGGTCCCTACTAAACTAGCCGGGAGGCTGAGTCACTTAAAGAAAACTAGTTATAACTGTAAAGAATGGCAGGCCCAGAATCCCAGACAGATTTCTGTTTTCTATTTTTATTTCTTGAGGGGGAGGTCCCCAAAGTCTTTTTCTTTCCAACACTTTCCATCAAAGGCCAAGGGACCCTTTCCAGCAAAGCTTCTCTTCCCTGCCTTCCACAGGTCAGGCCTATGGCTACCCTCAGAAGCAGAACAAGAGATTCCTAGTCTGGAGTGGGCAATTTGCATTTCTGCCTGGAAGAAGCCTGATCTAGGCTTCGGCTCACCCAGGAATGATCCCCTCAGGCCACCTCCTCAAACCCTCTCAGAGGAGTTTGGCTAGCTCCTTGATAGGCCATTCAATCGTTCAACAAGTTTCTTTTAAGGAACAACCACGCACCGGGTGCTCTTGTAGGAGCATGTGAATGAAACAGACAACATGTCTGTCC